>NC_057799.1:77179080-77479080 GCF_018294505.1 Triticum aestivum
CACCTTTCCAACTTTCAACGTTGATTAAAATCAACTTTCGACTGGTTTTCTGAACTTGTGCTCCAACACAAACATTTGACAGGGAGAGAGATGGGCTAATGTGGGAAAATCTGCTCAAGTGGCTTGTCAATCGCAGAATGACATGCTGATTTGCATCCATGTCAGCAAAACTAGCATTTTGACCGCTTGAATGTTTGAGCAGTTGGAATGGACTAAAGCTATTGACCAGGACAAGTTTCTGCTCTTGTATTTTGGACACAAATAGAGTTCAGCACAAGTCCTGCATAGTACTCCCATAGGCGCAGTTATAAAACACTCACCAAAGAAGTGGAGCTGATTGGAACTTATAGAACTCACAGTTTGAATCCTAAAACATAAACAGATTTGGTTCCTTTATTATGATGGATTGAATGAAGGGCCTTTAACGTAGCTGACAATTTTACATTGCTGTACCAATTCAGCTCATGAGGAATGCAAACATCTGTAACTATGTTCTGCACGCTGTAATTTGCTCTTGAGCTGAATGGAAAGTTAGCGCCTCTGGCCCCTATCCTTGTTTTTTTTTTTTTGCAGAACCACGCACAACAGGACTGCACAAATATTTGTTTTAAGACAGCTTTAACTTGTGTCAAATAAATGCAATACGATCCAGTCAGGCTGCTCAAGTGCCTGTCATTTTTTAAAAACAAGAGGATAACTCGAGCCACTGCATCATACTGACGCCCACAACCATCTTTATTAAAAAGAATTCAATAGTCCAGTAGGTCCAGAATAACTTTAACTTTAAAAAGAGAAGACCACAGCCAATCGCTAAAAGGAGATTACATGACTCATTCACATTATCTGTTAATCATGCGCCAGCCAAACCGGTAGAACAATTCCTTGGCGACCGTCTCCAAGCGGTTGCACTCATGGGCGCACACCTGAGTGTCCATACACTAAAGTGATGACCAAATACGTATCGAATCAGTAGCTCTGATGATAACCTATTTTTTTATTAAGAATTTGATCTGTTAAAAATAGTGTCATTCTGGCAATTACAAATTGCCCATAATAAGGTGCACGCTCCCACCCGGAGGTGACCTTTAATCCCATGAGTAATACCAAGCAACCAGTTCCCAAACAAATTTGGTATGCTAGTTGGTGGCGGAAAGTTATAAGCTACCAAAATTGTTAACCAAAGCGATGTGGCAAATAGACAAGTGAAAGAGATAGTGTATTGTTTCCTCTTGATCACAAAAACAACATTTCTTACGTCGCTATCAATTATTTTTGCCACATTATATTTAGTGAGGATCACCTCGCGCTGCAAGAACCACATTTTTCTTGAATTTGACGGAACTTCATCTTCCAGATATAGTTATGCCCGAAGACCGGCCGCGCATCAATAAGGTCTACGTACATTGAGTTAACGGTGAAGACGCCATTTGTATTCAATATCCATCGAAATATGTCTGCGTCTGTGAGAGATTGATCATCATCAACCTCCATACAAAATGGAGCCATGCTGCCCAGTTATCTCCAATCAGAGCTCTACGAAATTGAGTATTTAAAGGGGTTGTCTCTAGGACCGATGCTGCCAAAACATCTTTCCTGCACGCAAAGTTGCCGAGGGTCGGATTTTGAAGAACTAGCAATGTCCCCAACCAGGTTTCCTACCAAAAAAATTAGTAGATTGGTCATCATCGATCATAAACGCACCTCTATTAAAGTGTGTGACATTTTGATGACATACGAAGCGGCGATGGGACAATTGATTTCCTCCCAAACACCACATAGGATACCACCAGTTTTACCAATAGGATGAATTAATTTCCAAAAGAAGGCACCATCGGGATCATTATTCCTGGATTTTTTATTTTATAATCATTTTTTCATAGTTTCTTGTAGGCAATAAATCAAGGGCATGATCTTTAATGAGCTCAATGATGTAGGAAGACATGCCGCTCTCTCCAAGCCCACACATGATTCCAAAAATGCATATAATTTAAATCTGCTTAAAACGTTCCTAGTTCTGATAGTACTAGCGGGGGAGGGTGGAGATGTTAGCACTTAGCAGCCTTTTGGGCTCCTTGTCACAGGCCTAGTAACTACCACAAATGTTTATCTCGCTATTGTTAGCTAGACAGGTCTGGCATACTTTGCAAGAGCTACACTCTTTGAGTGCATGAGTTCTTCAAACAAACTATTTCTCATAAGACGATGTGTTTGATTCTAGTTTAGGGGGAGATCCATCATAGATTCGGAGTGTGTGATTCATGAGGGTGTCTCAGTGCTTATGATGCAATGATAGATCTATGGATGAAAACATCATAGTTTGAACAAATAACTAGTTTGCAATACTATTCTGCTATGTTAACTATGCGATGTGACCATGGTTATGTCAGCAGTAATGCTGATACCCAAAGATTTGGAAATAAATAAAGCTACAGAGAAATAGCAAAAGAAGTAGGAGTGCGTGTCCGGTTTGGTTTGTTTATCATCATTCTCATATATAGAATATTACTTATACAAGAAAACATCACAGTTTGAACAAATAACTAATGCATAAATACATGGATCAAGAGATCTATTTGTCTTGTCACTTTGTCAGACTCTGTTGAATAATTTAATAAAGATGGTTGTGTGCATCGCTTGATGCATGCATAGGCTCGGAGTAATCCTCCTTTTTGAGAAAAAAAACATGGATCAACATATATGTAACTTCCGGAGAAGACTCCTTTCTTTTATTCCTCCTTTCGCAATCTATCTAGTTCTTTCCTTCTTCTCTTCACTTTGTTTGCCATTTTTTTGGGTTCTTGTAATACATGCAACCAAGACAGAACCTAAACACATGGAAAGAAAGAAAAATATTGGCCAATCAGGCAAACTGTGAACATGTAATTAAGTTACAAATCTTTATCTAGGCAAAGAACCATCGAGTACATTCACCTTGCTCCAGAACATTTACATCTTCAAAATGTTTCTAACCAAAAATATATATGAAAAGAAGGCCTAACAGTACTTCCCAACACATGACCAAAGCGCCTAGGTTCATTCTTCAAAGATTGGAGCAATCAAGTAACTATCATGATTAATAAAGTACCATAATAAGTTGACACAAAAAAAGTTGTCTATGCAAGTATGTCCGGCAAAACAAGTTGACACAAAAGAGGAGCAGTTGCAACTTAGGATTTACAACAAAATGAACAACAGCGATCAATCAAACATACCATGGAAGAAGAGATCCATGATAACAATTTCATCAACTAGAATAAAAATTCATTCGACCAAAGAGCACGACCGAGACTAAGTATCGGAGGGCCCACGGATATATAGGTGAAAAATTGGCGAACCCACTAAACCCGGCCAACGAAATAAGATATCGGACACTATCCAAAGTACTTTATAGCACGTAGATTCAGCGGAGGAGCTAAATATTAAGTTCATCTTGCACACCCACACGATCGGTCTGGCGTGTTAACGGGAAGCAGAAACCACTGTTGCCTCCCAATGGGTGCAATCTTTGGTCTAAGAGCTTGGTGTGGCACAAGAAACAGTTTCCACTTTATGGTGTGACAACTTGGGTGCAACATATCTTTAATTTACCGTATCTTTCATGCAGGGAAAAACACATTGAGGTGTATTTTCACTTTGTACAAGAAAGGGTACCTCAATCGAAGTTAGGGATTGTATTCGTACCATCGTAGGATGAATTGGCTGACAGTTTTACCAAAGCTAGCTTTCCAAGTTGAAATGTTCACAAATTTTATGCAAGATCTCAAATAAGGGAAAGTTGTGATTGAAGAGGGCTATTAGGACTAGATATAGAGAGGTTATGTTTGGTATGTGATTATAATCCATCGGCTATATATGGATAAAGTTCTGATTGTTTTAACCTTTTTTGTAACCCAAGTTGTGCAAACCCAAGGCCGATTGGCCCCCTATCAATGTATATACATGTCGCAACCTGCCGGGTGTAGACAAGCTCTGCCAATTACTATAAGAAGTTCGAGAAAATCATATTATTACACGTGTGTGCATTATTAAAGAGAACTATATAATTAGCATGTGTGTGTGTGTGTGTGTGTGCGCGTGTGTGGTTCATTATGTATGGTTACAGTTAGCGGAAGAAATTTAACAACATGGTGTTTGGCATTTCCCTAAAAAAATGATATTTAGTATCTGTCCTTAAGATAGGAGAATTTATTGTTTAATGGCATATGTCCTCGCGCATGGCTTCAACCTGCATACCAAATTCACGTAGGTTGCAAAGGCTGAGCTCAAGGTGATAAAGCGGATGATAGAAGCTATAACCCTAACAAATGGCATCAGATTTATGGCATGGGGAAATCTAGAGAATTCAACACCGCCGCGGCGTAGAGATTGTTTTCACCAAATGGTTTCATTGATCCTTATGTGAAAGCCATTTCTATATGCCATCTTCATCCTTTGTTGGCGGATTTGGAAAGCCAAGAATGACCTAATTCTCTTGGGCATCCATAGCTTGGCCAGTGATACCATACGTCGAACCACGAAAGGTATTACTACATGGATCAAGAGATATGTAACTTTAGACAAGACAACCCTTCTCCCCTTTTGTTTCTTTCTCCTTTTGTGACTTGTCTATTTCTTTTTTCTTCTCTTCACTTTGTTTGCCTTTTTTAGTCTTGTAATCCATGTAAGGCTTTTCCGATTCGGTTTCGGATTGAAATATTTTTTCCATGCGACCAAGGCAAAATTAGATACATGGAAAGAAAAAAAAACTATTGGTCACATCGGGCAAACTGTCAACATGTAATTAAGTTACACATCTTTATCCTGGCAAAGACGAACATCCAGCACATTCACCTTGCTCTAGGACATTTACATCTTCAAAACGTTCTCATCAGAAAAATAAAAAAATCTAGACACAAAAAAAGAAAGTGTATATACAACAGTACTTCTCATTTCACAACATACGACCATATAACACCTAGGTTCTTCTTGGATTTCGCTACAAATCAAACGTCGGATTTTTTACCATGACATATCAAACGTTTTCCATGATAGTAACACTCAGGTAACTATCAGTGGCAAATAAAGTGTCGTAATACATAGCTATGCAAGGTATGCCTACAGAACATGTTGATACAAAGACCGTTAGATCACTACAGAGTCTTATGTTAGTTTACAGAGGGCGTACTAGTTACACCAAATGGACAACAGAGATCAAACAAATAACAATGGAAGAAGAGATCTAGAATAAAAATTTCAACGAAGAAGATATCCAGAATAAATATTTCAGCAACTAGAATGAAAATGCCTTGGCTCCAAGAGCATGACAGAGACCGAATTTCCATCCTTATTAACAATGCCATTCATGCATCTTAACCATGCCAAAATTAAATAAAATGAGACGAGACGCATGACCATGCACTAAGGATCCTCTCCTCGCATATAGGAGCAAAACGACTCGAAGGGGATGCTCCATGATCGGCGCCTCACTACAACCCGAACTCCATATCGTCCCAGAACTGCATCATATCATCATCGAGGAAGTTGGCGCTTGAGCTGGTGCCGGCGCCGTCGTGGCCACCAGTATTGTAGCCATTTCCATTATAGGCTAGGGCGCCGTGGCCCCCCTCGGACCTCACCCTGTCACGCCAGCCCTCCTGCTGCTGCGGCGGCGCCTGATACATCGGTGGAGGCCCCATGTCGACACTGCCGGTGACGTATGGCACCTGGGGCTGGAAGACTGGTGGCTGCCAACCCTCCTCCTGTTGCGGCGGCGCCTGATACATCGGCGGATGCCCCATGCCGATGTTGCCGGTGATGTTTGGTACCTGGGACTGGAGGACCGGTGGCTGCAAGCCCTCCTGCTGTTGCGACGGCGCCTGATACATCGGCGGAGGCCCCATGTCGACGTTGTTGGTGACGTTTGGCATCTGGGGCTGGAAGACCGATGGCTGCCAGCTCTCCTGCTGCTGCGGCGGCGCTTGATACATCGGCGGAGGCCCCATGTCGATGCTGGCGGTGGCGTTTGGTGCCTGGCGCTGGAAGACCGGTGGTTGCCAGCCCTCCTGCTGCTGTAGCGGCGCCTGATACATCGGCAGAGGCCCCATGTCGACGCTGCCGGTGACGTATGGCGCCTGGGGCTGAAAGACCGGTGGCTGCCCGCCCGCCTGCAGCTGCGGCGGCGCTTGATACATCGGCGGAGGCCCCATGTCGGCGCTGCCGGCGACGTATGGTGCCTGGGGCTGGGGCTGGAAGGCCGGTGGCTGCCCGCCCGCCTGCTGCTGAGGCGGCGCTTGATACATCGGTGGAGGCCCCATGTCGGCGCTGCCAGCGACGTATGGCACATGGGGCTGGAAGACCGGTGGCTGCCCGCCTGCCTGCTGCTGCGGCGGCGCTTGATACATCGGCGGAGGCCCCATGTCGGCCCCGCCGAAGATGTATGGCGCTTGGGACTGGAAGACCGGTGGCTGCGAGTTGGTTTTAGCGATGCGCTCGACGAGGCTCTTGTGGATCTCCCCCGGCTTACAACCAACCCTGGCGACCTCCTCGGCGTTGAGGTTGCCACCGAGCATGGCCTTGTGCAGGAGGGCCCTGATGTTGCGGTCCTCACGCTCGCTCTGGAGCTTGTTGGCCTGATGCTGGAGCTTGGCGAGGCACTTGGTGAGGAACTCCTCCTGGCTCGTCGTCTTCTTGAACTGCGGCATGTTCGGCATGGCCTTGTACCGATTTAGCATAGCCACCGCCTCGGCATGGGATGGGTAAACATCCGGCTCTGACGCGCCCTCGTCATACACCAGCACGCAGGCCTTGGTGTTGCACAAGATGCCCAGCTCACCCACCTTCTTCATCAGGTATTTGCGCCGCGTCTCGTAGGTACGGCGACGGGTGGAGTCCTCACCAATGTACCGGAGGGGCACCTTCTTGCGAACCATTGTCGGTTGAAGGGTAAAACAAGCAGAGGAAAAGGGAAGTCGCTAGTTTTTGGTGAGTTGAAAGCAAGGGAGAAGGTGTGGATTTATAGGGGAGGATCGACCAGGATGAGCATGTTGCAGCCTTCCGGCCTTCACTGTGCTCACCTCTAACTTTGGCATCCATTTACAGCCTTTCACTCTCTACGTAGATATGCATGGTGGTGCTACCTAGCTCGTTAATGCGTCATAACACTATATAATTTATTTGTAATTAATGCAAATTTCCTCAGAATCGATCGAGAAATTTTTTTGGGTGAAGAAACTTTCTGTGATCGTATAATAAGCCGTAGAACATGCATGTATATATTCTTTTTAGCTACATATTGCAAAATTAATTGCGCATTTAATGTTCTCTAAAGTTGGATCGGTATTCAAACATGTACAGTATCCCATCACCGCGTTAAGAAAATATCAATAAATAAGGTACTACATAAATTATCTCATATTGCGGTGGTAACCAAAAATTACAAATCTACTAAGATATACAAGCAATTAAACCACAATTCATATGCACTGTGTGGATAAGTTCTGCCAGTTTTTGCAACATATGTATCCAATGTTATTCCATATATACAGCAGGTTGGACGGCTACCGTTTCTTGCTGACCTAGTGGTACGTAGTCATTGTATTCACCAACGCATGCTTACTTCCAGACTTAGTTATGTAGTCCAAGTAAGTAATCACTTCCAGTCATGCACTAGTGCTGGTACTGCTTCAACGACATCTACGCCTCCAACAACAAGTGTGCTCGCTCAACAATGACCATATATAGCATTGATATGAACTAGTACATTTATGCCTCAAACGGGGTAGGTATATGGCCATTACACTATGTTGGTAATATTATTTTTCACACCCCTAATTCTCCATGCTCCAAATGACAATCAAAATCTCATTTATGTGCATCATCTAACTACTGATAATAAACTATTATGAAAATTTACCCTGCCTTCTTTTTTATCAAGGATCATGCAACGAGGAGGGTAATTCATCGAAGTAGATGTGAAGGAGATTTGTAGCCCCTCAAGCTATAGTCATATTCTTCATCCAAACAAGACTACAAGTGTCCAAGCTTACGTCCACAAAATGACATCATCATTTTGATCATCCTTCTTTCGATATGGTCAATTGTGTCCTTCAAAATAATAAGCTTCCATGGTCAAGTGAGTCATATAGCGAGCCACGGTATGCTTGTAAGAAAGCAAAGAGTCGTCATCTTGGTTATCCTAAATACGTAAGTGTGTCCACGTCACCAAGTTTGTCATTTCTGATGTTAGGGGACCAACACATTCTTCCGTTATTGGTCATCACACATACTATTTAAGCGTTATTGGTGACTACAATAAGTATGCATGTAATAGTCTTCTTAAAAAAAGTCTGAAGTGTTCTCTATATTCTCAAATTTTTGTTTCTCATAGAGCAACAATTCAATTATGAAATCTTTTCCACACAAACCGACTAGATTGGTGAGTATTATGAGTTAAACTATTTCTTTAATAAAATTGACATTTCTCACGAGGTTTCATGTCTCAATACTCACCGATAGTATTGCTCGGTAAAAAGAAAGAATAGACACCATGTTTAGGTAGGGTTAGATCTGTCACACAAGCATCCATGCCTCTCAAATTTTTGCACGAAAACTTTTTAACTACAACATACCTCGTTAATCAATTTCATATCAAGGTGGTCACCTATGAAAAGCATGTAGATCAGTGATGTCTACTATACAACTTATTCTTGTAGACTCGTGTTGGACCTCCAAGCGTAGAGTTTTGTATGACGGTAGCAATTTTCCCTCAAACGGATGGTCTCTCTCAAACAACCCTGCAACCAAATACAAGAAATCTCTTGTGTCCCCAACACACCCAATACAATGGCAAATTGTATAGGTGCACTAATTCAGCGAAGAGATGGTGATACAAGTGTAGTATGGATAGTAGATATAGGTTTTTGTAATCTGAAAATATAAGAACAACAAGGTAGCAAGTGATAAAATGGAGCACAAGCGGTATTGCAATGCTTGAAATAAGGCCTAGGGTTCATACTTTCAATAGTGCAATCTCTCAACAGCGCTAACATAATTAAATCATATAACAATCCCTCAACGTGCGACAAAGAATCACTCCAAAGTTCTTATCTAGGGAGAAAATAAGATGAAATTGTTTGTAGGGTACGAAACCACCTCAAAGTTATTTATTCCAATCAATCTATTGAGCTATTCCTATAAGTGTCATGAGCAGCCCTAGAGTTCGTACTAAAATGACACAATATGACACGCATCAACCAACTCTAATGTCACCTAGATACTCCAATGTCACCACAAGTATCAGTGAGTCAATTATACGATACACATAAAAAAACTTCAGATTCATAATATTCAATGCAACACAAAGAACTTCAAAGAGTGCTCCAAGATTTCTACCGGAGAAAGTAGGACGAAAACGTGCATCAACCCCTATGCATACATTACCCAACTGCCACCTCGGTAATCCGCGAGTTGAGTGCCAAAACTGAAGGAAATATGCCCTAGAGGCAATAATAAAGTTGTTATCTATATTTCCTTATATCATGATAAATGTTTATTATTCATGCTAGAATTGTATTAATCAGAAACTTAGTACATGTGTGGATACATAGACAAACAGAGTGTCCCTAGTATGCCTCTACTAGACTAGCTCGTTAATCAAAGATGGTTAAGTTTCCTAGCCATAGACATGTGTTGTCATTTGATGAACGGGATCACATCATTAGAGAATGATGTGATGGACAAGACCCATCTGTTAGCTTAGCACTATGATCGTTTAGTTTATTGCTATTGCTTTCTTCATGACTTATACATGTTCCTATGACTATGAGATTATGCAACTCCCGAATACCGGAGGAAGACTTAGTGTGCTATCAAACGTCACAACGTAACTGGGTGATTGTAAAGATGCTCTACAGGTGTCTCCGATGGTGTTTGTGGAGTTGGCATAGATCGAGATTAGGGTTTGTCACTCCGATTGTCGGAGAGGTATCCCTGGGCCCTCTCGGTAATGCACATCACTATAAGCCTTGCAAGCAATGTGACTAATGATTTAGTTGAGGGATGATGCATTACGGAACGACTAAAAAGACTTGCCGGTAACGAGATTGAACTAGGTTGGTGATACCGACGATCGAATCTCGGGCAAGTAACATACCGATGACAAAGGGAACAACGTATGTTGTTATGCGGTTTGACCGATAAAGATCTTCGTAGAATATGTAGTAGCCAATATGAGCATCCAGGTTCCGCTATTGGTTATTGGCCGGAGATATGTCTCGTTCATGTCTACATAGTTCTTGAACCCGTAGGGTCCGCACGCTTAACGTTCGATGACGATTCGTATTACGAGTTTATGTGATTTGATGTACCGAAGGTTGTTCGGAGTCCCGGATGAGATCATGGACATGACGAGGAGTCTCAAAATGGTCGAGACACAAATATTGATATATTGGAAGGTTATATTCGGACACCGGAATGGTTCTAAAGTGTATGGGGTATTTTCCGGAGTACCGGGGGGTTACCGGAACCCCCCGGGGGGTTAATGGGCCTCATGGGCCTATTGGTGGAAGAGAGGAGGCTGGCCAAGGAGTGGCGCCCCCCCCCAAGCCCAAACCGAATTGGACTAGGGGTTGGGGGCGGCCCCCCTTTCCTTTCTCTCCTCCTCCTCTTTCCCCCTTCTCCTTGTAGGAATAGGAAAGGGGGGCCGAATCCTACTTCGAGTAGGACTCCTCCCCTGGGCGCGCCACCCCTGGCCGGCCTCCTCCTCCCTCCCTCCTTTATATACGTGGGGAGGGGGGCACCCTAGAACACACAAGTTGATCTTTTAGCCGTGTGCGGTGCCCCCCTCCACAGTTACACACCTCGGTCATATCGTTGTAGTGCTTAGGCGAAGCCCTGCGCCGGTAACTTCATCATCACGTCACCACGCTGTCGTGCTGACGGAACTCTCCCTCGGCCTCAACTGGATCAAGAGTTCGAGGGACGTCATCGAGCTGAACGTGTGCTGATCGCGGAGGTGTCGTACGTTCGTACTTGGATCAGTTGGATCGTGAAGACGTTCGACTACATCAACCGTGTTACTAAACGCTTTCGCTTTAGGTCTACGAGGGTACGTGGACACACTCTTCCCGCTCGTTGCTATGCTTCTCCTAGATAGATCTTGTATGATCGTAGGAAATTTTTTGAAATATTACATTCCCCAACAAAAACATACATCAAGTGACTCAATATAATACCCCATTGTCACCATGGTTATTCATATGAAAGACATACATCAAGTATTCTCAAATCCATAAAAGTATTCAATCCGATAATAGTGGAACCTCAAAGGTAACTCAATTCAGCACAACAAGATAGAGAGGGAGAAACACCATATGATCCAACTATATGAACAAAGCTCGCGGTACATCAAAATCGTGCCAAATCAAGGACACGAGAGAGAGAGAGAGAGAGAGAGAGAGAGAGAGATCAAACACATAGCTACGTATACATACCCTCAGCTCCGAGGGTGAACTACTCCCTCCTCGTTATGGTGGCCATCAGGATGATGAAGATGGCCTCTGGTGATGATTTCCCCCTTCGGCAGGGTGTCGAAAAAGGGTTGTAGATGAGATCATGGAGGTACAGAGGCTTACGGCGGCGGAGTCGAAGTTCTAGGGTTATTTTTGGGGGTTTCTCTATATATAGGAATTTTTTGCGTCGGTCTCATGTCAAGAGGGGCCATAGGGGGCCCACGAGGCACCAGGGTACGCCCAAGGGGTGGACGCGCCCAGGTGGCTCGTGGGGCCCCTGTGGGTCTTCTGGTGCTCCCCCGAAGCTTCCTGGTTCTCTTTAGTTCCAAAATCGTCAAAAAGTTTTAGCCCATTCCGAGAAGTTTTATTTCTGCACAAAAAACAACACCACGGTAGTTCGGCTGAAAACAGTGTTAGTCTGGGTTAGTTCCATTCAAATCATATCAAAACCATATATAATTGTCGTAAACATGGCATGAATACTTCGTAAATTATAGATACGTTGAAGACGTATCAATCAGCTTCTTAAAATAAAACCCCACTATTAATCCTTCAGAAATTTCAAGTTCAGGTGTGGCCAAACTTGTGCTCATTTAATTCTCACAAGTTGGAGTTTTATTCCAAGCAATGTGCCTTTCTGTGATATACTCCCCAACATATTGGATTCGAATGTCTACATATCACAATCGACATTTTCTATATATTTGGTGATGTTGTGTTCGATGAGGATGTTTCCCCTTTTCTACCTTTGCATGCCAATGGCGTGCTCTCCTCCGCAAATAGATTCCTCTCGTACCATCACATATTTTCCTTCCTCTAGTTTTATTCACGAAGTAAAAAATTTAGATGCATAGTTGCCTAATCACTGTCTAGGTTCTACTAGATTGTTCTCTACAAAAATCAACACATAAAACATAAGCCTATATCTACCATTGCACGTGGAAGAGAATGGTTGAGAAAGCACGTGCTCTGAAGCTTATTCTGCCATGGATCCTCGAGCAGACCCCCTAGTGACAAATCACCCTCGGATCAAGCATTGTTAGGCGATAAAGCATGCAAGGCCCCATGCCACAAAAATAAACCCGTTAAGAAAAAAATATAGGGGATGAGAATGAAGGTGGCGGCTTGGAGGACTAATAGGAAACCTGATGTTGAGTGCTTGCTCTCGAGCAACCACTATGGTGCAAAAAAATTATAAGCACTAACCAAAATAGTTTTGAGCTATGACGAAAGATAGTTGCAGGCTTACAACAAAGTATGAGATTCTAACCAAAGGTAACAAGAGAGCAGAAAAGATCTTGACATCAGATCCTTCACACCATCGAACCAGGCTAATCATCAACTTTGTTGTCCGTAGCCGTAGTCCCACCATGTATCAGCTCCCCATCTTCCTCCTTCCGAAGGCATGTCTAGTAAAGCAAGAGAGACCAAAGGGTAAACACAATATCTAGGAGACTAAGCACCACTAGATTCTCATACGTCACTCTATTGTACACAATTCAGGTAGCCCAACAAAGAACAAAAATGGTAAACATATAAAAGAATAGCATCAAATACCCATTGCTGATCCCAACACACCCCCAAAGGACCAAACCACATGAGAATCACAATTAACAAATGAAGAACAAGTGTTGGGTCGTTCTAATTTGATCACAAAAGGAACAGATATGAGATCCCATACACCATACATTTTCACAAGTTATGTCTTGTCAAGATAAAAATTAGTGCATAATTGCCACCTGAAATTTTGAATTTTTGAAGGAATCTTGACTTTCTAGATCCGCTTGTGATGGATTCTTTGTTCAAGCCATTGATAAATAGACTAGGTACTGGATTTCTCAGTTTTACTCAGGGTCCAAAGCACGTCATCAAGATCTTCATTAAGATCGAGGTGCCCTTCCCCCACTCACCCATAGTGAATATTTTTCCAACTCCATGGAAGATCATAATGTAGCCAACTACGGAAAATAAAGGGCCCTCCATTCGGAAATAACTAGCGTGGTCTTAGTTCAAACCACGTCAGTTATTTTTGAATGGAGGTACTAGAAGACTATTTATTAATCCTCGCAATAGTTAATTCGCCAATATGATTTAACATTTATTGAAAAGAAACTTTCATATGCTTTATTTTTATATAATATTTATGATGGAGTTCTTTGGATGTCCGTTAACTGCCGACATGAGTTTGATCAAACAATAATCAATGGCAATTTGTGATTCTTTTGAAATGCTTATAAGTAATGTTCTACCGACCGACAAAAAAAGTAATGTTCTACCGATCTCGAACTCCAGCTTTAGGTTAAGGGAAATAACTCATATCAATTAATCAACACACAAATCAATTTAGTGGGATTATAGACATTTTAACACACACCTCAGGCAAAACTTTAAGAATGTATCAACATAAAGGAACGAAACTACAAATTCTCACGGATTCTGCACACAACTAATTCCTGAGCGGTTTCTCAGAATCTGCAACTAAAAGAAATTGTCCTATATATCATGATGAAAAGCCAAGTTCTCGCTTCGACTAATTAGAAGCAATAAAATACCCGGCGAGCTCGCTTGATCAAGAACCCTATTCATTGGCTAAAGAATGTGTTATGGTCATGTCGCCCATTTTTGAGCGGTGAGGGAGGCCCAATATGGAGGGTGCATCACTTTTTTTCTCTCACATCTGTTATTTCTTTTACGTTTTTTAGATTCAGTGTTCACTAATTTTTTCCTTTTTTGCCTCATCACCCTAATTTTTTTCTTGAAATGTTTATAAATTATTAGAAAGTATACATAGAATTTGACATTTTTCTAAAAAAAAAGATAAAACAACATTGTAGCTCTTAACGGGCCACGACAGTTGTTGGGCCATTTATGCTTTCCTTTGGGCGTTATGCGTAGAGTAGAGCCTACATCGAACAATTGGGCCGACCCACGGGCGCTTTGTGCGCCCCTCTGGAGTCGATACTAAGCCGGCCCAGTACCACGTGACCGCGTCACGCTGTTGTCATATTTTTTTATTTTTCTATTCCATAAAAAAGTTAAATACATATATAATAAAAGATGAATACAATATAATTTAGAAATGTTCATCACACATAAAAAACTAAATGTAGTGTAAAAAATATCCCCTCTACCTTTCAAAAAATATTTGTACATATAAAAAAATGTATGTGGCATTTCTAAAAAAGTTATGAATTTCAAGAAATGTACGTCGCACTTTTAATAAAATGTTATAAAATGTAGAAAAAGTGGTCTTGTAATTCAAAAACATGTACGATACACTTTTGAAAATGTTCATGTGTTCAAACAAAATGTTTGTGACATTTTAAGGAAAAACATTATCCGGTTTATAAAAATGTTTACACATTTTAAAAATAATTTTCCTTATCATACGAATAACGTTTCATGTGTATTCGAAAACATGTTTAAAACAGTATTTGAAGAAAATATTAATCATGTATTTCTTTAACTTATATAAGAAAATGATTTAGATAGATAGAAAGATGTAAAATAGGCATCAAAACATATATTTTTAAAATATTAATCATGTATTTGAAAAATGTTAAATGTGTATAAAACATGTTCCTCATGTATACGAAAGATGTATAATGTGTATGAAAAAATAGATATATGTGGAATTAAAAAATAAAACAGAACCAAAGAAAACCAGTGAAAACAGAGAAATAAACAATGTAAATGGATGAAAAAAGAAAAAGAAAAACAGGGGAAAAGACCATACAAAACCTGAGGAAACCGTGGTACAAACATTGGAAAGTCGAAAAAGACAGAAAAAAAACTCACGCTCAGCTATAGTGTTCGTCCGGCCCGATAACCGCCCGATGTAGCCGATTTCTACTAGGAATCTGTATAGGCCACACATAGCCCTCGCGCCATTCACTCAAGAATCCTCCAATTCAACACTTCAAGTTTCAGTTAACTCATTAACGGTATTAAGCGCTCACCTCTCCCATATGATAGTTCCTAAATGGGAGCCCATGTAAATTTTTCTCACCGGTTGAGGAAACTTCTAGAGAGGATCCACTAGTTTTTCGGGCAAGGTTTTCTCTGGTTGGGTTTATTTGGTTTTTGTTTTTTTATTTCTCTTGTTTAGTTTATGTTCATTTTTTTAAATTCACGAACTATTTTAAAATAAATGAGCTATTTTTTAAATCCATGAACATTTTCCAATTTCATGACTATTTTTCAAATCTGAGAACTTCCTTTTCCAAATCTGAGTACATTTTGAAATTATAAATTGCATTTATTTTCAAACTCATGAACTTTGAAATTCATGAATTTTTTTATTTTAAATTTTTTTCAAATTTGTGAACTTTTCAAATTCTCGAACTCCTTTTTGTTGATTTCTTGAAACTAGCAGACATTTTTTCAAATTTGCAGACTTTTTCATGAACTTTTTTTTGGAAAAGTCATCTGTCGATGGTCCACTTGAACACGTGAACGAACAATGTCAGCTGGGCAACAAGTCAAGGGCGAATCCTATTTGGCGCTGCAGGCGCCCGTTAACGTGTATCCTGCAAACGGGCGCCTGCAGCGTCCCGAGCTGGGCCGGCCCATATAGTTTCTTTTCCAAACAAAAAAAGGTGCGGGAACCGGGTTTCGAACAGGGTTTCGTGGTGAGGGCTTCGTTCCTACCACTCACTAGGCTACCCCTCGCCAGTTGACTGATTGTTCTCTTTTTCTCTTGTTGTTTAGTTCGGTTTTGCCTTTTTCTTTTTTTCTTATCCTTTTCGGTTTCTTCTTTTTGTTTTCCTTTAATGCGTGCTTTTTAGCATTCGTGAATATTTTTTCTAAATTTATAAACTTCTTTTTGAATTTGATGAACTATTTTCAAATTCTATGAACTCATTTCAAATTTGATGAACTCTTTTCAAATTTTAAGAGCTCTTTTCAAATTTGCTGAATTTTTTTAAATAACATGAACGTTTTCAAAATATATGAACATTTTTTCAGATTCAATGAACTTTTTTCAAATTTGATGAACTTTTTTCAAATTCAAAGAACTCTTTTCAACTTTTGATGAAGTTTTTTTATAATACGATGAAATTTTTTAAATAAATGATTTTTTAAAAATTCAATGAATTCTTTTTCAAATCTGATGAACTTTTTTGAAAAGTTCATGAACTTTCTAAAAATTTGATGAATTATTTCAAAATTCAGTGAACTCTTTCTCAAATTCGATGAACTTTTTTCAATTTCTTGAAGTTTTTTGAATCCGTCTACTTTTTTTAATACATGAACTTTTTTCTAGTTCGTGATTTTTTTAAATCTGTGGACATTGAAATTTTGTTCACGTTTATACTTCAAAAGAAATCAAGTTTTTCTAAATCACGGCTAATGTTATGTTGTTCAGATGTACGCACACCAATATTACCACTAAGGCGTTGTGGCACAAGTGGTCAGCCGACCGAACGCGTATCTAAATGGCGCCGAATTGATTCCTACCGATAGCCAATATTTGAGTGTTTCTTCGCGCTATTTAGTTCTTTTTGTGCTGCTGTTCATGGGCCAGCCCACTGGCGTGCCGCAGTGAGCGCCAGTTGGCCTGAAGTGCTGATTAGGAGGTCCCCAAGTCAAGTGTCAACCGACCGAGCGAGTTAGGCCTTGTATAATGGGAGGTGCTTAAAAAAATAAACTGAGTTTTTCTGAAGCATCGGTGTCTATTTCTACAGGAGAGACGCTTAGTTAAGCGTCTATCCTGAGCACCGGTGCTTAAGGAAAGCCTGGTTTATTTCTCTAAACACCTTCCCTAAGCACCTTGCATTGTACAAGGCCTTAGGGATTTTAGCGTTATTGCGCCGGCCCATGTGAGCAGGCACATAAGACCTAGTTTGGGCAGTTGGTGCTTGAGGCGCTAACTAGAAACCCTTCATTCTGCTTGCTTTTTCTCTCGTGTCCGCTACTGTGAGAAAAACAATTGGTAGAGAAAATTAGCAACCTCTGGGCTCGGAAAACAAAAGTTCTCAATTTTTAACAGATTGGGAAAGTTCGTGAATTCAAATTTTTAATGAATTTTTAAAATATTAATGAATTCTCCAAAATATTGACATCCTAATGGGGGTGCTCACAACCGAAACGCGTTGTGGGTCAGCAGTCCATGTAGCACTTCATGAAATCGCACAATACAATTTTTAGGCTTTTTCTATTTTGGTAATTTTTGGCCATTTTCTATATTTGGTATTTTTTGAACTTCTAAATTATTCATGAATCTGAGTAAATATTAACATAACATAAAATGTTTGTTAATTTTATTAATTGTCCATGCTATTAAAATGCTTGTAATTGTTTAAAAATATTCACGAACTAAAAAAACTCATGAGTTTAAAAAATGTGTAGTCCACTGTGCGAACAACTTATATGATACAACATGAAAGCTAGCAACAAGTTAAGAAAGAGCAATAGCATAACAAGCGAGCGCGCACACAAAATAAAGATTTAGAAAGGATTAACCACAAGTTGGAGAAAATGATGTATCCCGAAGTTTACATTCTTAGGAGTGTTAGTATTAGTTGGAGAAGTGCGAGAGCCAAAGCTTTACTTAGTTGTTTGCTTGTACCACAGGAAAAATATGTAAACTTTCTATAAGAAATTTAACTTCTTGCTAGGGCTGGAAAAAAAACTCGAAGCTCGCGAGCTAAACGAGTAGCTCGTGACTTGGCTTGAATTGACTCGAACTCGAAGAATAACGAGTCGAGCCGAGCTTTATTTTAAGATCGTTAATAGAACAAATTAAATGAGCCGAGTTCACGAGTACTCGTGTAACTCATTAGGCTCGGCATAAAAATCATCCACCCAGCAACAACTTGCATCCCAGGCGAGTCACGTTGGCACAACATAGGGTCCGTCCGCAAAACACTAGGCTCATCCGTCAAGGAGACACACTTCACGATTCCTCTCCTTCCATCTCTAGCGAAGTAGCGAGAGACCAGTTAATAATTTTTTATCATATTTATAAGGTTTTATGTTCATAACTATAACGAGCTTAACAAGCTAAACGAGCTAGCTCGCGAGCTATACGAGTCGAGCCAATCTTGGATATGAGCTCGTTATAGTAACGAGTCGAGTCGAGCTAGCTTGTTAACGAAACGAGCTCTAGCGAGTCAAGCCGAGCTGGCTCGACTCGACTCGAATTCTAGCCCTACCTCTTGCTATAACTCCAAGAGGTATTCAAAAGGTCTCACCTTTTGTGTGAATTCTATAAAAAATACTACCTCTGTCACATAATATAAGATGTTTCAGTTTCAAAAACATCTTATATTATGGGACGGAGTGAGTACAACATAGGTAAGCAAGCCATACGAATTCTTAGAGAGTTCATTCTTTAAACCGAAATGAATTTTTACAAAATCCTTTTGAAAGTCCTCCTGACCAAAATCCTTTTTAAATTTCTTAAAGTAGATCAAATGACACGTTTTGACTCCGTCTATTCATTGATGTAGTTATAGCTTGCGATCAAACGGGCGGCCCCAGTCGAAATGCCATGTGGCCACGCGACCAAATGGCACGACCAAGGGGCAGATGAGAAGGCATCCTGGACGCCTGATAACCCACAAGTATAGGGGATCACAACAGTTTTCGAGGGTAGAGTATTCAACCCAAATTTATTAATTCGGCATAAGGGGAGCCAAATAATATTCTCAAGTATTAGCAGCTGAGTTGTTAATTCAACCACACCTGAAAGACTTAATATCTGTAGCAAAGTATTTAGTAGCAAAGTAGTATAGAAGTAACGGTAACGGTGGCAAAAGTAACAGTAGCGGTATTATAGCAATCGTAACAGTGGCAACGGAAAAGTAAAGTAGCAAAGATCAATATGTGGAAAGCTCGTAGGCAATGGATCAATGATGGATAATTATGTCGGATGACATTCATCATGCAACAGTTATAACATAGGGTGACACAGAACTAGCTCCAATTCATCAATACCGCCGGGAGTGAGTAATTCCTTCGTGGGCTTGTTGGACGGTGATGGGATGGATGAGATTTATCATGCAATCGAGTTAGTTTTGTTAGAGCTTGATGCCTAGTATCCACTATGTTATGAGATTTATGTTGCTATGACTTTGCTATGCTTAATGCTTGTCACTAGGGCCCGAGTGCCATGATTTCATATCTGAACCTATTATGTTTTCATGAATATATATGTGTTCTTGATCTTATCTTGCAAGTTATATGCACCTATTATGTGTTATGATCCGCATACCCCAAGGTGACAATAATTGGGATTCTTTCTGGTGATTGCCGTAGTTTGAGGAGTTCATGTATTCACTAAGTGCTAATGCTTTGTTCTGGTTCTCTATTAAAAGGAGGCCTTAATATCCCTTAGTTTTCATTAGGACTCCGCTGCCACGGGAGGGTAGGACAAAAGTTGTCATGCAAGTTCTTTTTCATAAGACGTATGACTATATACGAAATACATGCCTACATTACATTGATGAATTGGAGATAGTTCTTCGTCGCTCTAGGTTATAACTGCTACATGATGAATATCATCCGACACAATTGTCATCACCGATCCAATGCCTATGAGTTTTTCACATATTGATCTTTGCTAAGTTACTTTTGTTGTTGCTACTGTTATGATCACTGCAAAACCGTTACTGTTACTATTGCCATCGTTATCGTTACTATCATACTACTTTGCTACTAAAAACTTTGCTGCAGATATTAAATTTTTCAGGTGTGTGTGGCACCCCGGCTTAGAGAAACCGGAACGCCCCGTATTCCAGCCCAAAGATCGAGGAGAAGTCTTCTGGAATACGGCACTGCTTAGCATAGAACAAATCAGCTCTTTATTGCAATCTATATGGGTACAAGGGGGTTACATCGGCACGGCGAAACCACGCGTGCCACGGTTGCTCGATGCAAGCAGCAGAACAACTCGACGCAGCGGAATGACTACTGGCAGCAGAACAGCGATGGCGGTGGTGAACTCCACTCCGCAGGGACTCTAGCTGGAACGCTTATCCTAGCGCGCAAACAAGGGATCCACGGAAAACAAGCAATCATATCCGGCATGACCTGCAAACTGGCATGACACGCAAGGTCAGTACATTGAATGTACTTGCAAGCTCACAGCAACCAAAGCAATCAAGACAAACAATAGCGTGGCAATTACAGGTTAACAAGGATTAACATGATACCATCATATCAATCATAGCATGAACAAGATGATACAGGTAGAACAATACGAGCATGGCATAAATATATGAACATGATAATACTAGCATGCAACATGATGACGCTATCATGCACCAACTTACTCTGCTCGGGTTACATCGTAACCATCACCTGCACAAACTTACCATCACGAACATCACACGATCATCTCAGGATCCAATCAAGCTTGGTATTAACAATACTGTAGTAATCATTCATGACCACAAGGAGCTTGACCTTTACCCTTGACTCTCGCATAACATTCCAAATATCCAACAAGTTGGTATTCACGATACTAAAGTGATCCTCTCACGATCACATAAATATCAACCAACTTCTTTCATCATCGAACCAAGGTTGTTATTAAGCACATCATTATTATTACTGTTGACCCACAGTGTGACCGACACGAATTGGGCCCATATCCGCGGGCGCGGCTATCGATAGATTTAACACACACTCTCTTTGCAGAGGTTAGCACATTGTACCCACACCATGGAACCCTGGCCTCGCACTCCCATTCGGGTGGACCAAAGCGTTCCGACAAAACCATCCTACTGCCATGACACTCTCCCGGCCACTCCGACCAACTCCCCTTTGGGCTAAGTCCTAGGTGGCCCCGTGCCTACCAAAGGCACCAACAGCCACCGTCGTGGCAAAACGGTCCCAAACGGGGACAAGGATCCATACTCAACAACGGGCACACAAGGCTTATGCCGTCCTACCAGATCAGGGTAGCGCCCGCGCATAACCTTCCCTCGTGGGAGGCACCGGTGAGAGGCATGACAATAGACCCAGTTAGGACCCCCCCCATAGGGTAAGCGTGGTTGCACTGGTCAGATCGATATGGTGGCACCATGACTCAGCCAACAGTTGTTCAAGTTCAATTTAATCCGGTTAAACTTGAATGCAATATGCTGAGCCATGATAAAATAACATGATGCAACTACAATGCATGAACATGATATCAAAATAAGCATGGAGGTGCAACATAATCAACGAGCATAACAACAACATTTAATCATTTATCCAGATGAGCATGGCATACTGACGAGCATGAATATCACAACTAGAACACTACTCATAGCATGACATGACCACTAGCATCAATAATAAATACCATGCAATAACATAACGATAAAACTATCATGCAAGTATTTAATCAACTGGATGCAAAGAAACATGCATAACAGCGGTACTCGGAACAGGCGATAGTCATGCACCGAAGACCATCACCAACATGTACTACTACCAAACATTGCCAATATTAAAGTAATACTAGCATGAAGAACAAAATAACAGAGTGCAAGAAAACATAGCATCACGGTAAACACCGATCCATAAGCATAACCGAAATAACAACAGCAGTAGCAAAACAATCAAACAGTTATTAAAGATTCAAGTTGGAAACCAATGCGTCTGCATGGCTATCATGCAAATGGTGGTTGTGGCTTGCCTGGGGATAAAGAAGGCTCCGGGGAGAAGTGCGGAAAGATCCCGGAAGGAATCGCCGGAAAGGATACTCTCTCGGAGGGGGCTGATTAGGGGCAAGGGCAAAATGGTCATTTCCAGAATGTTGAAACATGGTGAAAATGGTACCAAAGGTTTGGGCTCGAAGAGACGAAGACGTGGGCGTTGGTTTCACCTCAATCGGAGTTACGGTTGCGAAGATACGAGAGGGGGAAGTTCAGGGACTAATCTATAAAGATTTCTCCACAAACAGGCCCCTGAGCTGAAAAACAGAAAGCGCATTCCTCAGATTACGCCTCCAGAGAAGGGAAAACGCGTTCTTGGCTAAAGCAGAAGGAGAATACGCTTTCCCCACGAGAAAACATACTTACAGAAGTACGCATCCACTAATCCACGTCAGCTTAGGCGGGACCGGGCGCGTGGCCACTAGCGGGCGGGTCCCACGGGGTGGGGCCCATCACTTATCCATGTGGTCAGCCCGGGTCAACGCCCGCTCGCCGACGGGTGTGGCTGCGTGGAGATGGGGCCCGCCTGGCCCGAGGTCGTCGTCCACCTCGTGCCTGCCCGCGAGGCAGAGGAGGACCGGCGTGCTCCGGTGACGAGCTCCGGCGCCATAGACCGCCTCCGGCGAGGCTACGGGCACCGGAGAGATCGGGGAGAGGTGCCGCATCCATCCCGCCAGGGCACGGACACCGACGAGGACCGGAGCGACGAGGGCGCGGACTCCGGCGGAGATGGCTTATGGTGGGGTTTGGCTACGGGGCTGCGGGGCACTCCGGCGAGGGGCAAGTAGGTGGGAAGGATCAGGGGGCCGAGGGGAGTTCTCTGGTGAAGGAATGAGGGAGGGAGGGGCCGGCTTCGAGCTAATTTAGGAGGGAGGCCACGGCGGACACGATGGCCATGGGGGAGACAGAGAGCTCCTCGAGCTCGGGCTAGAGGTGGGGA
The DNA here is from genome assembly GCF_018294505.1 of Triticum aestivum. NCBI lineage: Eukaryota > Viridiplantae > Streptophyta > Magnoliopsida > Poales > Poaceae > Triticum > Triticum aestivum. The sequence goes on from NC_057799.1 coordinate 77,202,156, forward strand.
GGGCCTAGAGGAGTGCGTTGGGGAGGTTGGTGAGCTCGGACGAGGCCGGGGTGAGCTATATATAGCCGCGGCAAGGCGGTTGGGCTCGGGTGCCGCCGCAGACGCGTGTCCGGCGCCGCGGACGCGTGTGCTTGCGGCCAAGCTCGAACGGCGACGAGGGGGAAGTGGACGGGGGTCACAGAGACGAGAGGGGCTCGGGGACAAGAGAGGAAGAAGCCAACAGAGGAGAAGACGACGGTCGGCTATAGCGCACGCACTGTGCGGCGAGGGGGATGGCTCACTGGAGAAGAATACGGAGGGGGCAAGGGCTCAGGGCGACGCAGTCGATCACGAGGAAGCTACTGGACAAGGCTGCGGGTCGAGACGAGGGGAGAACGGACGAGCACAGCGCCAAGGTGGAGCCGGAGCGCGTTTGCTGCATCCAGAGCGCGTGCAAACGACGCGGTCACCACTGTGACCGGCAACGAGGAGATGCGAGAGGCTGCATCGAGATGTCTAGTGATTATTCCTTACATACTAGAGGCCGAGGGAGGTGATGGATCGACGAAAGGAGCCAAGGTGATGCGTGAGTGATCGACTGAAGTTTGCTTTATCAGTTTTGGTTGAGTACTGCTGATCAACAGGGAGATGATTGGGTCAAACAGAGTTGTCTGGGGTGTTTGACTATGGAAGGACTACGGTCCTGGAAATGTTTGGAGGGATTTGGACCACTAATTAATATAGTTGCTTTACAACTAAGTAATCTGGTCCAGAATAAAGATCATGATGATGCTCTCAAATGGAGAAGCCACTTGAGCTGAAATTTGTCAAGGCAGGGTTATTTGGGCATATGAGAGTGCTGAAAAAATTCCATGCCATTTGGCCAAAGCAAAATGGTACTTCCTTCATACAGCACCTCTCTGGACAGAATCTTAGGAAAATTCATAAGGTAAAATGGCTAAACAAAATATGCCCAAATTTGGTGGAGATAGGTTATATGGGTAGGAGAAGGTATAGAAAAATTTACAGCCATAATGGAGCAAGATAAAATATACTTGCTTCACAAACTGAAATTTTGGAGAGAATCAAAGAATTGAAGATGAGCTCACATGGAGGCATTACATGAGCTCAAATTTGGTGGAGGGCTATGATTTGATGATATGAAGGATAATGCAAAAGTGAAACTCATTTGGATATGCCTAGCTTGTACCTCCTTCACAAAGTTTCTTTCTGGACAGAAACTTTGGAAAATCATAATTAAATGACTACTAGGCAAATGAGGTTGCATTTTGGCATGTGGCAATGATATGGACAGGAAAAGGTTTCCAAGGAGTTTGAGGTCAATTGGGCAAAGGAAAATAGCACTTGCTTCACAATGTGCCATTTAGGGCAAAATAGGAAATGAATTATTTTAGCATGATGATAAACATGGCAAATGAAATGTTTTGCCATATTTGAGGAAGATATGACCCAAACAATTTATGAGAATTATTTGGGAATTTTAGGAGTGATGGAAATATAGGTTGCTTCACAACCTACGGCAAAAAGGATGATTCCTTTAATAGAAAAGGAAATAATATTGGGATTGGGCATGATATGATCTAGGGAAGGATTTGAGGATGAAAATCCACTCTGGAAATAAAGAAGAGGTCATCTTCTTCAGTTTCCAGACCACAAAGCCACGGAAAAAGAAAACTCAAGCAAAAACCTCAGAAAATCAAATGAAAAAGAAAGGGCTAAAAATCAGGCTGTGACAGTGTGGTTGAATTGATAACTCAACTGCTAATACTCGTGAAATTCTTTGGCTCCCCTTGTGTCGAATCAATAAATTTGGGTTGAATACTCTACCCTCGAAAACTATTGCCATCCCCTATACTTGTGGGTTATCACTCCCCTTCTCTAGGCCTTGTAGCAAACAGCATGCGGGCACCCATCAGCTCCCCGCCCATCGTTCGCACCCGGATGAGCCGTGGCGAAGAATACTCGGAGAAGAGTGGCGCCGCATGTACATCGACGATGCAAGGCACCTTCCCAGCAGGGGTTCCAAGCTGCTTGACAGCGTAGTAGTACGAAGGCTTGTAATGCTCCGACCACAACGCCGTCTTTACTATGGGCGCGCCCGTCTTGCGACGTCTGCCACGTCTGTTGCGACGTCTGCCATGTCTGTCGCGACCACCATGCCCATCGGTGCCACCGCTTCTTCAGCTTCTCCTCCTTTCGGCCTTTGCTTTGACGTGACAAGTTTGCCGCATAGCCAAGTTGATCTTCCAGGCGAGCATGATGCTCAGATCCTCCGACACCTCCGCCGCCTCCCATCTCCGACAGGTTCTTCGACAGTTCCATGCATCGGCGGCGGAAGGAATGAAAGGTAGGAAGGAGAGGGTGGGAGAAAACAACGGATGGAGAGTGGCAGGGGTGGAAGAAGAGAGTGGGGGATTTTGGCTCGGAAATAGTGCGGGTTAATACAAAAGCTAGGACTCCGTCTTCCTTTTGGGTGGGCCAGGGGGAGGGTCAAAGAGCGACGTTTCACGTGTCCAGACTCCCGCAAAACACCCCCACATTTGGTTCCGGTTTACGGGAGAAAACATGTACGTACCGCTCGACGGATCGACACAGGCCCGTGTTGGATGGCTTCCGTAGTCCGGACAGCTTGGTCCGAACGGATGCGGCCAGTTTGAGGGTCGACGTTGGAGATGCCCTTAGCGCATCTATAACATGAAGTAGCAAATAGTGCTCCCCAGACGCTCGCTCGCAGTGTCTGGATGGTTGCCATTTCACTCACTACACAACCACGAACCCAAATTTGCTAACCCTATTTCATACAAACACATGCAAATTGCGTCAATCATACGATATAGCATAAAACCTATGTCAGACATCCACATAGTTCATACAAAAGGGCCAAAACAACTTAATCTTTAGCTAATTATCATAAAAACTTAGATAGAAACATACGGGGATGGCCGGAGTTCACCACTCCCTCACCGGTCGCATATTGGGTGTTACAGATTGATATATGTAGAGATTATATATTTTATTACTATCGACATGCGTTGTATATATATTAGTAATTTTTTGAGCTAAGTTGGTCCATCCTCGTACCTGTGATGGGCGGTCAATTGTTGTGATAGTGCCCTATCCTCCTAAAAAATTACTTTGTAATTGTGGTAACCGGTTAGTAACATTTTCCTGGAATTTGCATGTGTACCCATTTTAGTTGAGAAGCTATTTTAGAGGACAAAATATTGATAACACCTTAAAGCAACACGTGAATTCCTCTTCATGTTCACTGGCACACTCAAGATTTTCCTTTTGTAACCTAAACAATTGCATGATGGAATATAGTAACACCATGGAACAAAAAAATACAACAACATAGCAAAAGGGTAGCTCCTGTGCACCTCAAACGATCCACCTTAGACCTAAATTACCTCAATTAGGATTAACCTGAAGATCTAATTTGAAAGCAATAGAGAGGAAGGTCTAAGTTGGAATTTACTCGCCATGATTTTTCAGATGTGAAACAACCCTCTATATTCACTGTTAATCCCTTTTTTTAAAATAATCAGAGAACATGCATCAAACATTTGGATGCACAAACAATGATAGTTTTTTTATTTCTATAGAAAAATAATGATATTCTCTTGATAGATATATAATTATAGAATACAAAGAGCAGATAGATAATTCGAGTTCTTCATGTGTCTGCTCTAGAAAGTGAACCATTGGCAGCAATCCTAGACAAGACACCTTGTACCATTGAACATATAAACCCTGAAGAAGTCCTAGGCAGGATGAAGGTGGCCACGTCGCCTTTAAATCGCCATGAACAGTACTCGTGCCACCGCCTGTAAATTCTGTGCCCCGCCAAGGGTATTTTCGTCATTTGGCATACGGGCGTATAAAACGCAGCCCGCCCGTGGAGAAACCCTAGCCGCGTCCCTATCCGCTGCCCGACCTGTCCCGCTCACCCCCTTCCCAGACGCTCACCCGCCGCCCCGCCCGTCCCACTCACCCGCCGCCCCGCCCGTCCCGCTTGCTGTGGCGGTCCCTCCTCGTCGCCACCCCTCTCCTCGACTCAGCAGCCTCTTCTCCATGTCGTTGCCGCCCCATCCTCTTCCGTGTCCCTCACGGCCACCTTGCCCCCTCCACCTTCAGCACCTCCTCCTCCCCTGCCTCCGGATCCAAACCAGTGAGATCTGGAGGGGAGCAGCTGCTGCGACCTCGATCTAGAGAAGGGGAGCAGCATGAAGGAAATATGCCCTAGAGGCAATAATAAAGTATTATATATTTCCTTATATCATGATAAATGTTTATTATTCATGCTAGAATTGTATTAACCGGAAACATAATACATGTGTGAATACATAGACAAACAGAGTGTCACTAGTATGCCTCTACTTGACTAGCTCGTTAATCAAAGATGGTTATGTTTCCTAGCCATAGACATGAGTTGTCATTTGATTAACGAGATTACCTCATTAGGAGAATGGCGTGATTGACTTGACCCATTCCGTTAGCTTAGCACCCAATCGTTTAGTATGTTGCTATTGCTTTCTTCATGACTTATACATGTTCCTATGACTATGAGATTATGCAACTCCCGTTTACCGGAGGAACACTTTGTGCGCTACCAAACGTCACAACGTAAATGGGTGATTATAAAGGTGCTCTACAGGTGTCTCCAAAGGTACTTGTTGGGTTGGCGTATTTCGAGATTAGGATTTGTCACTCCGATTGTCGGAGAGGTATCTCTGGGCCCACTCGGTAATGCACATCACTATAAGCCTTGCAAGCATTGTGACTAATAAGTTAGTTGCGGGATGATGTGTTACGGAACGAGTAAAGAGACTTGCCGGTAACGAGATTGAACTAGGTATCGAGATACCGACGATCGAATCTCGGGCAAGTAACATACTGATGACAAAGGGAACAACGTATGTTGTTATGCGGTCTGACCGATAAAGATCTTCGTAGAATATGTGGGAGCCAATATGGGCATCCAAGTCCCGCTATTGGTTATTGACCGGAGACGTGTCTCGGTCATGTCTACATAGTTCTCGAACCCGTAGGGTCCGCACGCTTAAAGTTACGATGACAATTTTATTATGAGTTTATGTATGTTGATGTACCGAAGGAGTTCGGAGTCCCGGATGAGATCGGGGACATGACGAGGAGTCTCGAAATGGTCGAGACGTAAAGATCGATATATTGGACGACTATATTCGAACTTCGGAAAGGTTCCAAGTGATTCGGGTATTTTTCGGAGTACCGGAGAGTTACGGGAATACGTATTGGGCCTTATTGGGCCATACGGGAAAGAAGAAAAAGGGCCTCAAGGGTGGCCGCACCCCTCCCCTTGGTCTGGTCCGAATTGGACTAGGGAAGGGGGGCGCCCCCTTCCTTCCTTCTCTTTTTTCCTTCCTCTTTTCCTATTCCATATGGGAGGTGGAATCCTACTAGGACTAGGGAGTCCTAGTAGGACTCCACACTTGGTGCGCCCCCTCCTAGGGCCGGCCTCCTCCTCCTTGCTCCTTTATATACGGGGGCAGGAGGGCACCCCAGAGACACAACAATTGATCCTTGAGATCTCTTAGCCGTGTGCGGTGCCCCCCTCCACCATATTACACCTTGATAATACCGTTGCGAAGCTTAAGCGAAGCCCTGCGTCGGTGGAACATCATCATCGTCACCACGCCGTCGTGCTGACGAAACTCTCCCTCAACACTCGGCTGGATCGGAGTTCGAGGGACGTCATCGAGCTGAACGTGTGTAGAACTCGGAGGTGCCATGCGTTCGGTACTTGATCGGTCGGATCGTGAAGACGTACGACTACATCAACCGCGTTGTGATAACGCTTCCGCTGTCGGTCTACGAGGGTACGTGGACAACACTCTCCCCTCTCGTTGCTATGCATCACCATGATCTTGCGTGTGCGTAGGAAATTTTTTGAAATTACTACGTTCCCCAACAGTGGTATCAGAACCTGGTTTTATGCGTTGATGCTATGCACGAGTAGAACACAAGTGAGTTGTGGGCGATATAAGTCATACTGCTTACCAGCATGTCATATTTTGGTTCAGCGGTATTGTGAGATGAAGCGGCCCGGACCGACATTACGCGTACGCTTACGCGAGACTGGTTTCACCGTTCGGAGTACTCGTTGCTTAAAGGTGACTGGCGGGTGTCTGTCTCTCTCACTTTAGTTGAACCGAGTGTGGCTACGCCCGGTCCTTGCGAAGGTTAAAACAGCACCAACTTGACAAACTATCGTTGTGGTTTTGATGCGTAGGTAAGAACGGTTCTTGCTAAGCCCGTAGCAGCCACGTAAAACTTGCAACAACAAAGTAGAGGACGTCTAACTTGTTTTTGCAGGGCATGTTGTGATGTGATATGGTCAAGACATGATGTGATATAATGTGTTGTATGAGATGATCATGTTTTGTAACCGAGTTATCGGCAACTGGCAGGAGCCATATGGTTATCGCCATGTAATAGTTTTACTTTATCACTAAGCGGTAGCGATAGTCGTAAAAGCAATAAGTTGGCGAGACGACAACGATGCTACGATGGAGATCAAGGTGTCGCGCCGGTGACGATGGTGATCATGATGGTACTTCGGAGATGGAGATCACAAGCACGGTGCTTCGGAGATGGAGATCACAAGCACAAGATGATGATGGCCATATCATATCACTTATATTAATTGCATGTGATGTTAATCCTTTATGCATCTTATCTTGCTTTGATTGACGGTAGCATTATAAGATGATCTCTCACTAAAATTTCAAGATAAAAGTGTTCTCCCTGAATATGCACCGTTGCAAAAGTTCTTCGTGCTGAGACACCACGTGTTAATCGGGTGTGATAGGCTCTACATTCAAATACAACGGGTGCAAAACAGTTGCACACGCGGAATACTCAGGTTAAACTTGACGAGCCTAGCATATACAGATATGGCCTCGGAACACAGAGACCGAAAGGTCGAGCGTGAATCATATAGTAGATATGATCAACATAGTGATGTTCACCATTGAAACTACTCCATCTCACGTGTTAATCGGACATGGTTTAGTTGCTTTGGATCACGTAATCACTTAGATGATTAGAGAGATGTCTATCTAAGTGGGAGTTCTTAAGTAATATGATTAATTGAACTTAAATTTATCATGAACTTAGTCCTGATAGTATTTTGCAAATTATGTTGTAGATCAATAGCTCGCATTGTTGCTTCCCTGTGTTTTTGATATGTTCCTAGAGAAAAATTATGTTGAAAGATGTTAGTAGCAAAGATGCGGATTGGATCTGTGATCTGAGGATTATCCTCATTGCTACACAGAAAAATTATGCCCTTGATGCACCGCTAGGTGACAGACCTATTGCAGGAGCAGATGCAGACGTTATGAACGTTTGGCTAGCTCAATATGATGACTACTTGATAGTTTAGTGCACCATGCTTAACGGCTTAGAATCGGGACTTCAAAGACATTTTGAACGTCATGGACCATATGAGATGTTCCAGGAGTTGAAGTTAATATTTCAAGCAAATACCCGAGTTGAGAGATATGAAATCTCCAACAAGTTCTATAGCAAAAAGATGGAGGAGAATCGCTCAATTAGTGAGCATGTGCTCAGATTGTCTGGGTACTACAATCGCTTGAATCAAGTGGGAGTTTATCTTCCAGATAAAATAGTGATTGACAGAATTCTCTAGTCACCATCACCAAGTTAGTAGAACTTCGTGATGAACTATGGTATGCAAGGGATGACGAAAGTAATTCCCGAGCTCTTCGTGATGCTGAAATCGACGAAGGTAGAAATCAAGAAAAACATCAAGTGTTGATGGTTGACGAGACCACTTCAAATGTTGATGGTTGACGAGACCACTAGTTTCAAGAAAAGGGCAAAGGGAAGAAGGGGAACTTCAAAAAGAACGGCAAGCAAGTTGCTGCTCAAGTGAAGAAGCCTAAGTCTGGTCCTAAGCCTGAGACTAAGTGCTTCTACTGCATAGGGACTGGTCACTGGAAGCGGAACTACCCCAACTATTTGGTGGATAAGAAGGATGGCAAAGTGAACAAAGGTATATTTGATATACAGATTATTGATGTGTACTTTACTAGTGTTTATAGCAACCCCTCGGTAATTGATACTGGTTCAGTTGCTAAAGAGTAGTAACTCGAAACGGGAGTTGCAGAATAAACAGAGACTAGTAAAAGTGAACAAAGGTATATTTGATATACAGATTATTGATGTGTACTTTACTAGTGTTTATAGCAACCCCTCGGTAATTGATACTGGTTCAGTTGCTAAAGAGTAGTAACTCGAAAACGGGAGTTGCAGAATAAACAGAGACTAGTAAAAGGCGAGGTGACGATGTGTGTTGGAAGTAGTTCCAAGATTGATATGATCATCATCGCACACTCCCTGTACTTTAGGGATTAGTGTTGAAACTAAATAAGTGTTATTTGGTGTTTGCGTTGAGCATGAATATGATTTGATCATGTTTATTGCAATACGGTTATTCATTTAAGTTAGAGAACAATTGTTGTTCTGTTTACATGAATAAAACCTTTATGGTCATACACACCAACGAAAAATGGTTTGTTGGATCTCGATCGTAGTGATACACATATTCATAATATTGAAGCCAAAAGATGCAAAGTTAATAATGATAGTGCAACTTATTTGTGGTACTGCCGTTTAGGTCATATTGGTGTAAAGCGCATGAAGAAACTCCATACTGATGGGATTTTGGAATCACTTGATTATGAATCACTTGATTATGAATCACTTGATGCTTGCGAACCGTGCCTCATGGGCAAGATGACTGAAACGCCGTTCTCCGGAACTATGGAGAGAGCAACAGATTTGTTGGAAATCATACATACAGATGTATGTGGTCCGATGAATATTGAGGCTCGTAGCAGGTATCATTATTTTCTGACCTTCACAGATGATTTGAGCAGATATGGGTATATCTACTTGATGAAACACAAAGTCTGAAACATTTGAAAAGTTCAAAGAATTTCAGAGTGAAGTGGAGAATCATCGTAACAAGAAAATAAAAGTTTCTACGATATGATCGCGGAGGTAAAATATTTGAGTTACGAGTTTGGCCTTCAATTAAAACAATGTGAAATAGTTTCACTACTCACGCCACCTGGAACACCAGAGTGTAATGGTGTGTCCGAACGTCATAACCGTACTTTATTGGATATAGTGCAATCTATGATGTCTCTTACCAATTTACCACTATCGTTTTGGGGTTATGCATTAGAGACAGCTACATTCACGTTAAATAGGGCACCATCAAAATCCGTTGAGACGACGCCTTATGAACTGAGGTTTGGCAAGAAACCAAAGTTGTCGTTTCTTAAAGTTTGGGGTTGCGATGCTTATGTGAAAAAGTTTCATCCTGATAAGCTCAAACCCAAATCGGAGAAATGTATCTTCATAGAATACCCAAAAGAGACAGTTGGGTACACCTTCTATCACAGATCCGAAGGCAAGACATTCGTTGCTTAGTATGGATCCTTTCTAGAGAAGGAGTTTCTCTCGAAAGAAGTGAGTGGGAGAAAAGTAGAACTTGATGAGGTAACTGTACCTGCTCCCTTATTGGAAAGTAGTTCATCACAGAAATCTGTTCCTGTGACTCCTACACCAATTAGTGAGGAAGTTAATGATGATGATCATGTAACTTCAGATCAAGTTACTACCAAAACTCGTAGGTAAACCAGAGTGAGATCCACACCAGAGTGGTACGGTAATCCTGTTCTAGAGGTCATGTTATTTGACCATGACGAACCTACGAACTATGAAGAAGCGATGGTGAGCCCAGATTCCGCAAAATGGCTTGAGGCCATGAAATCTGAGATGAGATCCATGTATGAGAACAAAGTATGGACTTTGATTGACTTGCCAAATGGTCGGCGAGCCATTGAGATTAAATGGATCTTCAAGAGGAAGACGGACGCTGATAGTAGTGTCACTATCTACAAAGCTAGAATTGTCGCAAAAAGGTTTTCGACAAGTTCAAGATGTTGACTACGATGAGAGTTTCTCACTCGTATCTATGCTTAAGTCTGTCCGAATCATGTTAGCAATTGCCGCATTTTATGAAATCTGGCAAAGGGATAAACAAAACTGCATTTTATTAAAGAAGAGTTGTATATGATGCAACCAGAAGGTTTTGTCAATCCTAAAAGTGCTAACAAAATATGCAAGCTCCAGCGATCCATCTATGGACTGGTGCAAGCATCTCAGAGTTGGAATATACGCTTTGATAAGTTGATCAAAGGTTATAGTTTTATACAGACTTGCGATGAAGCCTGTATTTACAAGAAAGTGAGTGGGAGCACTACAACATTTCTGATAAGTATATGTGAATGACATATTGTTGATCAGAAATAATGTAGAATTATTCTGCAAAGCATAAAGGAGTGTTTGAAAGGAGTTTTTCAAAGAAAGACCTCGGTGAAGCTGCTTACATATTGAGCATCAAGATCTATAGAGATAGATGAAGACGCTTGATAAGTTTTTCAATGAGTACATACCTTAACAAGATTTTGAAGTAGTTCAAAATAGAACAGTCAAAGAAAGAGTTATTGCCTGTGTTACAAGGTGTGAAATTGAGTAAAACTCAAAGCCCGACCACGGCAGAAGATAGAAAGAGAATGAAAGTCATTCCCTATGCCTTGGCCATAGGTTCTATAAAGTATGCCATGATGTGTACCAGATCTATTGTATACCCTACACTGATTTTGGCAAGGGAGTACAATAGTAGATCACTGGACAGCGGTCAAAATTATCCTTGGTGGAATAAGGATATATTTCTCGATTATGGAAGTGACAAAAAGGTTCGTCGTAAAGGGTTACGTCGATACAAGTTTTTGACACTAAATCTAGATGACTCTAAGTCTCGGTCTAGATACATATTGAAAGTGGAAGCAATTAGCTAGAGTAGCGCCGTGCAGAGCATTGTAGACATAGAAATTTGCAAAATACTTACGGATCTGAATGTGGCAGACCCGTTGACTAAAATTATCTCACAATCAAAATATGATCACACCTTAGTACTCCTTGGGTGTTAATCGCATAGCGATATGAACTAGATTATTGACTTTAGTAAACCCTTTGAGTGTTGGTCACATAGAGATGTGAACTATGGGTGTTAATCACATGGTGATGTGAATTATTGATGTTAAATCACATGGCGATGTGAACTAGATTATTGACTCTAGTGCAAGTGGGAGACTGAAGGAAATATGCCCTAGAGGCAATAATAAAGTATTATATATTTTCTTATATCATGATAAATGTTTATTATTCATGCTAGAATTGTATTAACCGGAAACATAATACATGTGTGAATACATAGACAAACAGAGTGTCACTAGTATGCCTCTACTTGACTAGCTCGTTAACCAAAGATGGTTATGTTTCCTAGCCATAGACATGAGTTGTCATTTGATTAACGAGATCACCTCATTAGGAGAATGACGTGATTGACTTGACCCATTCCGTTAGCTTATCACCCGATCGTTTAGTATGTTGCTATTGCTTTCTTCATGACTTATACATGTTCCTATGACTATGAGATTATGCAACTCCCGTTTACCGGAGGAACACTTTGTGTGCTACCAAACGTCACAACGTAAATGAGTGATTATAAAGGTGCTCTACAGGTGTCTCCAAAGGTACTTGTTGGGTTGGCGTATTTCGAGATTAGGATTTGTCACTCCGATTGTCGGAGAGGTATCTCTGGGCCCACTCGGTAATGCACATCACTATAAGCCTTGCAAGCATTGTGACTAATAAGTTAGTTGCGGGATGATGTGTTACGGAACGAGTAAAGAGACTTGCCGGTAACGAGATTGAACTAGGAATCGAGATACCGACGATCGAATCTCGGGCAAGTAACATACTGATGACAAAGGGAACAACGTATGTTGTTATGCGGTCTGACCGATAAAGATTTTCGTAGAATATGTGGGAGCCAATATGGGCATCCAGGTCCCGCTATTGGTTATTGACCGGAGACGTGTCTCGGTCATGTCTACATAGTTCTCGAACCCGTAGGGTCCGCACGCTTAAAGTTACGATGATAGTTTTATTATGAGTTTATGTATGTTGATGTACCGAAGGAGTTCGGAGTCCCGGATGAGACCGGGGACATGACGAGGAGTCTCGAAATGGTCGAGACGTAAAGATCGATATATTGGACGACTATATTCGGATTTCGAAAAGGTTCCGAGTGATTCGGGTATTTTTCGGAGTACCGGAGAGTTACGGGAATACGTATTGGGCCTTATTGGGCCATACGGGAAAGAAGAAAAAGGGCCTCAAGGGTGGCCGCACCCCTCCCCTTGGTCTGGTCCGAATTGGACTAGGGAAGGGGGGCGCCCCCTTCCTTCCTTCTCTTTTCCCTTCCTCTTTTCCTATTCCATATGGGAGGTGGAATCCTACTAGGACTAGGGAGTCCTAGTAGGACTCCACACTTGGTGCGCCCCCTCCTAGGGCCGGCCTCCTCCTCCTTGCTCCTTTATATACGGGGGCGGGGGGCACCCCAGAGACACAACAATTGATCCTTGAGATCTCTTAGCCGTGTGCGGTGCCCCCCTCCACCATATTACACCTCGATAATACCGTTGCAGAGCTTAAGCGAAGCCCTGCGCCGGTGGAACATCATCATCGTCACCACGCCGTCGTGCTGACGAAACTCTCCCTCAACACTCGGCTGGATCGGAGTTCGAGGGACGTCATCGAGCTGAACATGTGTAGAACTCGGAGGTGCCGTGCGTTCGGTACTTGATCGGTCGGATCGTGAAGACGTACGACTACATCAACCGCGTTGTGATAACGATTCCGCTGTCGGTCTACGAGGGTACGTGGACAACACTCTCCCCTCTCGTTGCTATGCATCACTGTGATTTTGCGTGTGCGTAGGAATTTTTTTGAAATTACTACGTTCCCCAACACAGCAGCGCCGCAGCCTTGCGCAGCTCCTCCTCCATCCAACGCGCCCATCCCTCTCCCGTTCCCTGCTCCTGTTCCCCACGCTCGCCCTACGTGTTCGACGTCTCTTTCCGCCTTCTTCATCTGGCCAGAGCCGCCGCTCTCGTGGCTCCCGTGCCGGAGTTCAGCGACAGGGGAAGAGGGATCGACGATGGCGCAATAGAGGAGATGGAGTAGCGTGCTCCTGCTGCCGTGCGACCTCATCCTTGCTCCACTCCGACCTGATCTGCAGGTATGCACTCGTCCCTGGACGTTGTTTCCAAAACTGAGGGCCTTATTGTCTTCCTTCCTGGTAAATTTGATTTCTGCCAGATTCTGAGACTGAAGTTTTTGATTTTGAATTGTACTCAGTGATTGTAATAATCGGGATACTGAGAATGTTTACCACTGCTCAAGAAATATAAAAAAGGACGACACATATTCTTGGTTCTGAATTTTTGAACATGCTTGAGCATTCATAAGATGCAGGAACCCTATTTGGGTTGGCTTTAGCTTATGTCAGCTATTGAACTTACTAGCTTATAAACCAGATCATGCAGATTAGTTAGCCATAGAAGTTGGGTACTAATAGATTTTTCTTTGTTCTTTTATTTTTGCTCAATTTCGTAAAAGTGGTGGTACCCTCCTGATTCCTGAAAGTATTGTAGGGGTGGACGTATGGATCGATTGGTAGCCTCCTGAAAGCTAGACAGATCTGAACCAAGAACTTCAATAAGAATGTATATACCAACTCCTTTTATAATCTTGAATGCTTCTCAGGCCTACAAAACTGCAACTCACATTTCATTTTGGAAACAATATTTTGTACAAATCTGTTTTCTTTATGTATTTAGAATAATACTCAAGAAGCTCATGTAGTTTGATATATTGTTCTCTCTTGAGCCGTTGTGATTTACAGTCTCTTGTGAATTGCAGGTAGGGGAAGAGTATCTTCCCTCAGCTGTCTAGAAGTAGGTTGTGTGATGTTGGTGCAGTTTCAACCTTCTGGAAAATGTAAATGTTGTGTTGTGTGTGTTGAAACATCAACCGCAGCTCAAGCTGCTTTGCTTATCCAGTAATACTGTGAACACAAGCAAAGCCAGCTGTTTTTTGTTTTTTTCCGGTCTTTCAGCGGAAATGTTTTTTTTCCTATCAAGGTTGAACGTTTACTAGGAAAGTAGTAGCACATTATGCGGATGCAATTTTGAACAGTTAAAACCTGAAATTATACATTTTCAAGTCCTTAGGAACTATAAGGCCCTTAGTATGGTTGAGTTCTTTTTTGTAAGTGTACTCGGTATGTTGGTGACTTATTTTTTTAATTGATTGTTCTTTTACGAAATTTAGCAAAAATAAAAGAACAAAGAAAAATTGTTTAGCTAGATAGGCAAAGCCGATGATGTTTACTTGTTGTTTGCTGTAGACCCTTGATGGGCCATGCTTTTCGCTGTTTTTCGCATTCCTGGACTATAAGAAATCTTGCGGATGTGCTCTCTATTTTCCTGTTACTTTCTCCGCCACTCACATTTAAATTTGCTAATATATTAGTTTTCAAACATGACATGTACATATCCGAGGATGAAGAGAAGAAGAAGAATTAGGATTGTCAATTGTGTATTTGCGATTGTACAGATCCGAGGTGCCATACTTATCTGCATTTAAATTTGCTTTTTCATGAAACTATTGGCATGTAGAGGAGGTTGTGTTTTATTTGCTGGTCTGTTAGGCACATAAGTAACTGGTTTTGCCTTTTTCTAGCTTCTGATGTATATGGGCCCAGCTCCATATTTTTATTGTCAAAATATTTTTTAACTGCAATGTTAAATGTGCTGGTTCACATGCCAATTGTTCCTGTTCTTCAAGCCTTAAATCTTACTATCCTATCTGGATATTCCTTTTATGACAATTCGCAGGTCTATGCGATTGGCGTGGATGGAACCATGAGAGGAGCAGTGGCATATTCGAAGAGTTTAAATGGCATGGTTTGAGGACATCCAATGTTATTCATGAACTCAAGGACTTCCTGAAAAGTAATGTTTCTGTCATCTATGGAAGTCTTGAAAATCTATGATGGGATCTTGCTCAATATTTAATTTGTTATTTTAATATCCGGGTGCTAATGCGTATATACATTTCATTCCTGAAATCGAGAGGGCTGATTCAACTCCAAACATGTGGTCAATTGTTGCTGCTTCAGATGGGGTCAGGCCCTTAGCATTGCATGTATTGTTAGTTCATTCATATTAAATCAAGTAGCAACTTCTTCCCACATGGAAATTACCTTAAGTCGCCTGTTTCATGAGAAGTAAGGTTAAGTAATGATTTATTGAGGAGCTTTGGTTGTGGCGGTGCTGAGCGGCTGCGCACCTCCAACGAAACGGTGCTGGATCGATATGTGCTCCTCTGCCAGTCTTCCTCGCGCTGCAGTTTACTCCTCCTTGCTGCACCTGGTATTTCTCTCCTCTCTTCTGGTTGCCTCATGGCAATTGTCACCAATCCCTTCTTCCAGATCTCTCTCTCACTCTCATTGATTTGCTAACAAAATGTTTGTTGGGTTGTTGAATATACTGTTTTGCCATATAGATAGAAAGTGTATTCAATACGTGTGATTACTTGGCTGTGGAGGATGTTTTAGCATTTTCACCAATTTTCGTGTGCCAATAATTTGCCAGATTAGCTTGTTGAATTAATTGATTTTTTTGTGAGACGTGTACCAATTAGTAACCTGCAGTATAATGAAAACAGAGTATATTTGGTCATCTTCCCCACATGGGTAAATTATATTGTTTACTTATCTTTTGCTTTCTGAAAATTAAGCTTTGGCCTTTGACTATGTAAATGACTATGTCCACTTTTAATTGGCGTGTCTTGTAGAGGAGATGGTCAGCAGGGCAAAGATATATATGGTGATGAAGCTTGTCATAGGGGACAAAACTTTCCACAAAATTGTGAGTTGTTCATACCTTGGTGAACATTGTGGATTATGCTTCCCACTGTGCCTATGTGCTTAATTTGTTCTGGTATGAAAGAGCAGATGTGCGAAAATATTTATCTCTTACCTTTAACATCTTCTTCACATTGACTTGGTTTATTTAAGATATCTAATCTGATTAGTGGTTTAGATACAACAGAAAGAGTAATCACTTCTATTTTGGTTTGCAACCCCCTATCACCATAATTTTGGTCTTCTGATTCTCCATTTATTTATAGGTTTCTCTGCAGCTCATCTGTAGATGATATATTTCCAATTGGTAGTGGTCATTGTTTTTAAGCAGAGTATTGTTTTGTAGATGAATTGCCATGGAGGCTTGGCAGAAGCAGATTAGTTGTTTTCTCTATTATATCAGGTGGCACTTGGATTCTCATGAATCACTCATCATTTGCCTGAACAATGGTTATTGTACACTTTTGCTAGAGCTATGGAGATCAGGACTGGATTGCCATGGAGCTTGGCAGAAACAGCGGTTCCCTTGGCAGTGGCTACGAGGGGTGTGGCTTGCTGAAGAAATGGGCTTTTTTTTGTATCTCCAGGTATACAGGCTCATAAGCAAGATGATTTTTATGCTGATGTGTGAAAGCACCACATTATCATGCAAATAGTATCAGGTTTAGAGCCTTGATTATGGCGGCTATAAATCCAAAACAATCCATCTTATTATTTAGTATACAAAGCGCGTTCTGGTGGGAATGACTCCAATTAGAATTCTAGCTGCCGGCATATATCTGATTGGTCCCAGATTGAAAATCTCAATTGTCAGGACTTGCTTGTATGCATTCCTAAATAGTGTAAAACTGAAGCTTGCTACTCGTGAGGTGTCAGCCATAAACATGTATTCTGACCATTGTTTATCCGGTGAAGTTCCTAAAAAATAGAGTTACAGTAGGGTTTTTACCCTACTGTGTTTGCTCAAAAAAAAGGTGCCTAAAATTCAGTGACCATAGCTTTCCACTTTAGCTCATAAACTGGATGGCAAAATAGAGTTTGCCCATTTCATATCTATGTTGTCTTATTAGGAAAATAGAGTTTGTTTTATAGTTGATGCTTAATATGTTTCATCGACTGGTGAATGCTCAACTTTAGTTCATAAACTGCATGGCAAATGCTAATTCTGATGGGGCTTTTGCCACTTACTGTTTTATTGTTGTCTAGACAGCTGATGGCATGCTTCTTTCTGCGAATTGTCAATTCTTTTGTACAGGGTCCCTCGGCTACTTATGATTTGCTAGACAATGAGAGTATGTAGATAGCATGTATGGTTTTAACATTGTTTTGCGCAGGTTGAGATGCATCACATGATGTTTTCCTTTTACATTTATGAGTATTACAGAGTCCTTTCTTTTTCCATAAGGGGCGGTAGCTGTGCCATTTGATTCGAAGGACAAAGAGTTGATCACAAAGGGGTAGCATTCAGGATATATACACAAAAGAGTATAGAACCAAATTATATGATGTAATTGACTACTATTTCTATTAACTTCTCATGTACACAATGTTCATGAGTTCATGTATTAAATACATTTTATTGTGTCACTTGTGTTTACTCTTTTTTTAATGCAAGTTTATAGCTACTTGGAATTCCTAATTGTAGACTCAACTATCAGACCTACCGATGATCTAATTTGTGACATTATTACCTTAAAAAAATATTTGCATTTAATTTCCTTTATATATAGAGGTATAGGTTCTTACCTAATGTACTCAAATGTACAGTTATCGAAAAAATGCAAATATTTTTCAACACGAACATGGTTTTAAACGGGTCTTTGCGTCATTTGGCGCAACTGGACATCTAGTGAATTATAACATTGGAGCAGACACAACCTCACATGCAATCAGGAACAACATGATGATGCCAGTTCGATATGAATTGATCTGCACAAGATGGAGGTCAAAATTAATCGAACCTGCTACGAGATGGCGACGAGGGTAGTGGAGAAGCTCCTCTCGCGTGAGCATCCTCCGCCGCCATCGCGTGAGCCCCACCCTCGTCGTCACTTCTCATCAACTCCACCGGGCAAGTCGCCACCACCGCTGCTGACGTGGCCTCACGCCCACCATGGTTGCTGCTTCTCCACAGATCCATCAGGGAAGATGAGCTTGAATCCATCACAACTCAGAGCATCTGCATCCAGAGAGTAGAACAACAGGATCAATAAATATGCGTTTCAGATTCGAGGCAGAAAGAACTGGGAGAAGAAGGAGCGCAGAAGATGAAGTAGTGGCATGCCGAAGTGATGAAAGGGTAGGGAAGGATGAACAGGTGAAAGGAAATTATATGGACACGCATGGATTAAGAAAAACACAGATGGCCAAGGTAAATGACGTGCAATCAAGTACCATTAAAGTCTGGCAACATTAATTTTCTTCCTCAATCACCAGGTACATGATTTCAATGCTATCCTCGCTGCACCCTGGCGTCGCCCCGCAAGGTCACACGGACCAGGCATGCACACATCGCACCCACTGCTTTGCCTTGCCACGAGGTGTCCGTGGATGATTGCGTTTTTTTATTCTTGGAGAAGCTACGCAGATTGGAACTGGCCCAGCTAGCCCAAATAACAACATATCGCTGATTTTGTTACAGAGCATTGACCACTCCATGTAGCGCTCCCAACAACCGTGAAGGTGCATCCAACGGCCAAGAGCATACAAAACAATGGATCCAAGGGTTGAAAACGCTAATTGTCTGAGACGGCTGGATTAGTGCTCGGTTGTAATGTTTCTATGCATTTTTCCAAAGTCTATCCTGCACTTCCCCATCAAACTGGGCCTTCAAAGATGGCCTACTGCATGGCCAAGCAGGCCCTAGCTTGGTTTCCTAGGCTACCAGCGCATGCCTTCGCTAGGAGTCGCAGCCAGTGAGCCGAACAGTTCGCTCCTCCTTCATGAAGGTTGCTCGCTGGAGCCAGCAATTTTTGGAACCTAGAGAGTGTCGGAGTATTCTCGCGATAGATGCCAGGGGGTGGCTTATCATGCATGGGACAGGAGTACTTCGTCGGGCCCTGGAAGCGGGAGTGGGCAAGAGCTTGGTCGTGCACGGGAACGGACACGAGACTTACCCAGGTTCGGGGCTCTTCGAGGAGATAACAGAAGGAAATATGCCCTAGAGGCAATAATAAAGTTGTTATTTATATTTTCTTGTATCATGATAAATGTTTATTATTCATGCTAGAATTGTATTAACCAGAAACTTAGTACATGTGTGAATACATAGACAAATAGAGTGTCACTAGTATGCCTCTACTTGACTAGCTCGTTGGATCAAAGATGGTTAAGTTTCCTAGCCATAGACATGAGTTGTTTGATTAACAGGATCACATCATTAGAGAATGATGTGATTGACTTGATCCATTTTGTTAGCTTAGCACTTGATCATTTAGTATGTTGCTACTGCTTTCTTCATGACTTATACATGTTCCTATGACTATGCGATTATGCAACTCCCGAATACCGGAGGAACACTTTGTGTGCTACCAAACGTCACAACGTAAATGGGTGATTATAAAGGTGTTCTACAGGTGTCTCCGATGGTGTTTGTTGAGTTGGCATAGATCGAGATTAGGATTTGTCACTCCGATTGTCGGGGAGGTATCTCTGGGCCCTCTCGATAATGCACATCACTATAAGCCTTGCAAGCAATGTAACTAATGAGTTAGTTGCGGGATGATGCATTACGGAACGAGTAAAGAGACTTGCCGGTAACAAGATTGAACTAGGTATTGAGATACCGATGATCGAATCTCGGACAAGTAACATACCGATGACAAAGGGAACAACGTATATTGTTATGCGGTTTGACCGATAAAGATCTTCGTAGAATATGTGGGAGCCAATATGAACATCCAGGTTCCACTATTGGTTATTGACCGGAGACGTGTCTCGGTCATGTCTACATAGTTCTCGAACCCATAGGGTACGCACGCTTAACGTTCGGTGACGATCGGTATTATGAGTTTATGTGTTTTGATGTACCAAAGATAGTTCAGAGTCCTGGATATATTCGGACATAAATATTGATATATTGGATGACTATATTCGGACACGGGATGAGTTCCGGGGTCACCGGATAATTATCGGAGTGCCGGGGGTTATCGGAACCCCCGGGGGAACTAATGGGCCAACATGGGCCTTGTGAGAGAGAGAGGAGGGGGCCTTAGGGTTGGCCGCGTGCCCCCTGAGGAGTCCGAATTGGACAAGGAGGGGGGCGGCGCCCCCTCTTTCCCTCCCTCTCTCCCTCTCCTTCCTTCCCCCTTCCTCCTCCTAGTTGGACTAGGAAAGGGGGAGTCCTACTCCTACTAGGAGGAGGACTCCTCCCCTCCTTGGCGCTCCCAAGGGCCGGCCGGCCTCCCCCTTGCTCCTTTATATACTGGGGCAGGGGGCACCCTAGAACACACAACATACATTGATCTCTTAGCCGTGTGCGGTGCCCCCTCCACCATAATCCACCTCGGTCATATCGTTGTAGTGCTTAGGCGAAGCCCTGCACCGGTAGCTTCGTCATCACCGTCATCACACCGTCGTGCTGACGAAGCTCTCCCTCGACACTCAGCTGGATCGAGAGTTCGTGGGACGTCACTGAGCCGAACGTGTGCAGATCGCGGAGGTGCCGTACTTTCGGTACTAGGACCGGTCGGATCGTGAAGACGTACGACTACATCAACCGCATTATCATAACGCTTCCGCTTACGGTCTACGAGGGTACGTGGACTACACTCTCCCCTCTCGTTGCTATGCATCACCATGATCTTGCATGTGTGTAGATTTTTTTTGAAATTACTGCGTTCCCCAACAATAACACCCCTAGTCCTACTCTGCGGGGTCTCCGCATGGTTACTATGATCACAAGTGGTGGCTACAAGGTTGCTCCTAGAGTTGTGTGCTAGAGGAGGAAGAAGGGCAAGGCTAGCTCTCTTGCTTGTCCTAGCTATGGTGTATGTGGGTAGTACAATGGCTGAACCCTTTGCATGGGTGAGCCTGGGGGGCTTATATAGGCTTGCCCCCCAGGGGTACAATGGTAATACGCCGGGTGGTAGGACCCGGGTGTCAGTGTCTTCGGTCGCCGGGTTCTCTGCCGGCTGCTGGGGCCCGCCTCTGGTGGACCCCACCAGCTGGCGAGAATCCGGCCGACAGGTAGGGCCCGCCGCCTACGGGCCACTCCAATTGCCTTTCACTACATCGCCGTCCTTGCTGACGAGGGTGGCGTCACGCCGCGCATGGCTATAGTCCCGCGCCGCACCGGAGGGTGTCCGCTTGGTCGAGGTACACTGTTGCCATGCTCCGCCGTATCTCGGGGGAGCAGGTGGCACTGTTGCCATGCTCCGTCTTGATCATGATCGGTTGGTGCAGCCTCCGAGGATGGAGAGACCGACAGCTAGGAGCCGGCCCGCCCCGGGAGCCGCCTTCTAGGGTCATGCCGCCTCCTGAAATGCGCTCGGGAAGCCGGCAGGACGCCCAGTCGGCCCGTGGGGCTTGGCCAGCCCCGATGTCTTAAAACGTCCATGGGTGCGGATGAGGCTACCTGGGGTACGTAACCCCGACAGTAGTCCCCGAAGCTGGTGAGGTGCGACGGCTCAAAACCGAGGCGCCTCAGCAGCTTCCCCCTCTGGGAGGTCCGCCATCTTTGCTCATCCGGCTAGGAGATGTTGTTTGCTAGGAACCGGCCGAGGTGCCGCCGTCCGGCTGGTGAATATGAATCGCCGAGGCGGGAGCCGCGTGGCGCTCTGTCAGATGATGCGATTGCCGCCCGTTGCTCGCCTGCCACGCATCACCAACAGGCCAGGCCGGCCTGCCAGCCCACACGTGAGACTGGACATCGCCGCAGGCCCGGGCCCGCCACTACAGGGCCTCAGCACGCGCGCGGATCCGCTGCGGCCGAGGCGGGTTGTTGCTCTTCCCAAGCGGAGTAACTGCCCGCGGTATCCACGGGATCGTGTGGGGTGTGGGTGCAGTTAATCCCCATTCCCGCGCGACTTGCCGCTTTGGCTTCGCCGCCGCCTCTGTATAAATAGGAGGGAGGGGTGCGGCAGAGCGCATGCGCGCCCCTCCGCTCTCCATCTTCTTCTTCTTCTTCCTCAGCTCTTGTCTCTCCTTGCTGCCGCCGCAGCTCGTCGTCGCTTGCCTTCGGTGCGCCACCGCAACCTCGCCGCCAACTGACCTCGAATTATGGTGTGAGGCGAGTGGGACGGCTTGAATGCTCACGACGACCACGTCGAGTTTCTCCGCGCGACACGGCGGATGCCCAATGAGGCGTGCATGGGGACGCGTCTCCCGGATGAGAGGGAGAGGCGCCGGAGGCCGGTGAGTTCGTCGTCTTCCGTAGCCATTTCATCTGCGACTTCGGCTTGCCAGTGAGCGGCTTCCTCCGCGAGTTCCTCGACTTCTACCAGCTGCAGCCTCACCACCTCACATCAAACACAATGGTTCTCCTCTCCGCCTTTGTCACGCTCTGCGAAGGCTACTTCAGCGTCCTGCCCATACTCGAGCTGTGGGGCAGGTTCTTCTAGTTTAAGCTCGGCATCATGACCAAGGGAAAGCTGGCCTGGTGCACTGCTTGCGTCACCGTGCGGCGCACCGGCAACGGGGTCCGGTTTCCAGCCGTCCTCCTGCACGAGACGGCGAAGTTGTGACAGAAGTCGTACTTCTACGTCCGCAATATCGATCCGGTCCACGACTACATCAACCTGCCGGCCTTCGCGCCCGGCCCGCCTCCTGGGACGCGGAGGAACTAGGGTCGGCAACCCGGCAAGCCGCTGCCGGCCGCCATCGACATCTCCCTCAGCCGGCTCCAGGAGATGATGGAGTCGGAGGGGCTCTAGCTGGCGGACCTGCTGGCCGCCTTCGTCCACCTCCAAGCGTCGCCCCTCCAATTCTGGCCGCATCCGATGTGCCACATGAGCGGCCGCCGGGACCCTTGCCGGATGTCGACGAAGAACCTGCCGACTGTCGAGGTAGTCCGACATGTCAATCACTTCTCCAACCACCAGCTTAACGAGGAGGACTGGGGCTTCGGCAAGCCGCCATACAGCCGTGCCAACCCTCCGCATGTGGTGAGTATCTGGTCCCCTTTCTTTTCTTATGTCGCGTTCTTCATCCGCCCTGACCACCCGACTCATGGCGCAGCGCTTCGTCGGCCAAGGAGAAGTCGCGGCGCCGGCTCCTGGCCATCAATGGATGCCGGAACAAAAGGTGAGCGACGTGGGCGAACCCGAGCTGGGGGGCGCGATGGAGGACGACACCACCAAGGGAGGCAGCGATGGAGCAGGCGGAGCTGCAGGAGGCGGCGCAGGAGCCGACATCCGGGCCTAGCCAGACGATGATGAGGATGGCGACGAGCAGCACCGTCATGAAGGCGCCGATAGGACAGGTGCCGGCTCTTCGACGGCGCGCCCCACAGGCAGGGTGCCGACTGGAGCAGCCAGCGCGCCTAAGCGCCGGGCTGAAGGGGGAATGTTCGGCAGCCGCCCGCCCAAGAAGGCCAAGTCGACGATCGCTACGACCAAGCGGCAGGAGGCCGCGAAGGCGGCCGCCATCCGGAGGGGCCCGAAGGAGTGCCCCATGGTGTCCAGGTGAGTGCTCTGGCTGCTTTGTCATCTTCTTGGCCTTTTCTCATTTGCGGGTTTCTTATCTTTGCTTTCCTTGTCGTGCAGGGCTCCCATTTCTGTTTCGCAGGCTCCGTCTGCCTCGTTGATCAGCTCAGTAGGTGGCTCTGAGGAGGCCCGCCGCGTGGATCCGGCCGCCGCCCTTCGGGAGGCGACAGAAAGGAACATGTGGGAGGCGCAAGAGGAGTGGGACGCTGCGGCCAAAGTGAAGGCTGAGGCGGTGACCGCAGCGCAGGTGGAGGCTGATGCCGCAGCCAAGGCGCACGTGGAAACGACGCCATGGCCGCGAAGGACCCAACCCGCGGCGTGGTTCCGGAGGCCGCCGACTTGTGGCAGCTAGAGCCGCCAGTGATGGAGGACCAGGCACCGACTGGATTAGCCGAAGCTGACCAGGCGGACCCGGAGTGGGAGGGGCTGACCCCATCGTCCCTGAGGTGGAGGTGGTTTCGCACGCGCCGGAGGCTGGCGGCCGAGGTGGCAGCCAGCCCGAAAGATCGGAAGTGCCACCGGCCAACATCGGGCTGGTGACGAGCCATCCGTGGTGACCCACACTTTTGTGCGCCAGCGCCCGGCGCGGGCGGCTTCTGCATCGAGGCCAGCAGGTGTCGAGGCCGCGAGCTCGCAGGTGGCCGATGTTGAGGCCACGAGCCCCGCTCCGCCTGGTTGGGAACTGATATGTCTCCAACGTATCTATAATTTTTGATTGTTCCATGCTATTATATTATCTGTTTTGGATGTTCAATGGGCTTTATTATACACTTATATATTTTTTTTTGCGACTAACCTATTAACCGGAGGCCCAGCCCAAATTGCTGTTTTTTGCATATTTCAGTGTTTCGAAGGAAAGGAATATCAAACGGAGTCCAAACAGAATGAAACCTTCGGGAACGTGATTTTCGGAACAAACGTGATCCAGAGGACTTGGAGTGGACGTCAAGCAATCAACGAGGAGGCAGGGAGGCGCGCCTGCCCCCTGGGCGCGCCCCCACCCTCGTGAGCCCCTCGTAGCTCTCCTGACCGACCTCTTTCGCCTATATATACTCATATACCCTGGAAACATCAGAAGAGGAGCCGAAACCCTATTTCCACTGCCGCAACTCTTTGTACCCGTGAGATCCCATCTTGGGGGCATTTCCGGCGCTCCGCCGGAGGGGGCATTGATCACGGAGGGCTTCTACATCAACACCATAGCCTCTCCGATGATGTGTGAGTAGTTTACCTCAGACCTTCGGGTCCATAGTTATTAGCTAGATGGCTTCTTCTCTCTCTTTGGATCTCAATACAAAGTTCTCCTTGATTCTCTTGGAGATCTATTCGATGTAATCTTCTTTTGCGGTGTGTTTGTCGAGATCCGATGAATTGTGGGTTTATGATCAAGATTATCTATGAACAATATTTGAATCTCCTCTGAATTCTTTTATGTATGATTGGTTATCTTTGCAAGTCTCTTCAAATTATCAGTTTGGTTTGGCCTACTAGATTGATCTTTCTTGCAATGGGAGAAGTGCTTAGCTTTGCGTTCAATCTTGCGGTGCTCGATCCCAGTGACAGAAGGGGAAACGACACGTATTGTATTGTTGCCATCGAGGATAAAAAGATGGGGTTTATATCATATTGCATGAGTTTATCCCTCTACATCATGTCATCTTGCTTAAAGCGTTACTCTGTTCTTATGAACTTAATACTCTAGATGCATGCTGGATAGCGGTCGATGTGTGGAGTAATAGTAGTAGATGCAGGCAGGAGTCGGTCTACTTGTCACGGACGTGATGCCTATATACATGATCATACCTAGATATTCTCATAACTATGCTCAATTCTATCAATTGCTCGACAGTAATTTGTTCACCCACCGTAATAGTTATGCTCTTGAGAGAAGCCACTAGTGAAACCTATGGCCCCCGGGTCTATTCTCTATCATATTAATCTCCTGTTGTTTCTATTACCGTTTATTTTTCTTTCTTTACTTTTAGTCTTTATCATAAATATACCAAAAATATTATCTTATCATCTCTATTAGATCTCACTTTTGCAAGTGGCCGTGAAGGGATTGACAACCCCTTTATCGTGTTGGTTGCAAGGTTCTTATTTGTTTGTGTAGGTACGAGGGACTTGAGCATGGTCTCCTACTGGATTGATACCTTGGTTCTCAAAACTGAGGGAAATACTTATGCTACTTTACTGCATCACCCTTTCCTCTTCAAGGGAAAACCAACGCAGTGCTCAAGAGGTAGCAAGAAGGATTTCTGGCGCCGTTGCCGGGGAGTCTACGCACAAGTCAAGATATACCAAGTACCCATCACAAACTCTTATCCCTCGCATTACATTATTTGCCATTTGCCTCTCGTTTTCCTCTCCCCCACTTCACCCTTGCCGTTTTATTCGCCCTCTTTTCCGTTCGCCTCTTTTTCGCTTGTGTCGTCGTTATGGCTAGTTCTTTATCTACTCCTTTGACTCCCGAGTTCGAAGTTCTTCACTTCAAACAAAAACAAGGAGAAAATCTAAAAGATGCTTGGTATAGGATGATAGAATCCTATCATGGTTGCACTATAGAGGGAGATTTCAAGGTTTTACTTCACAATTTTTATGTTGGGCTAACTGTATCCCATAGACAACTCCTTGATTTTGCCGCAAAAGGGAATTTTATTGAAACTGATCCTAGTTTTGCTTATGAAATTATAGAGGGGATAGTAGGAATACTCCCCCCACAAAAGGGACCAACTCTTACTCAAGAGGGAACCCAAATCTTAGAAAAACTATGCGAATTGCAAAAGTCTCTTGAACATCTTAAAAATGTTGGAGGAAACCTTAATCGCATGAATACCTTGATTAATCTTTGCAACAAACGGTTGGATGCTCTAGATCTAAGAATCTCCGAGTATGAAGGGAAACGTAAGGAACCTCCCGGATTCGAGCATAACTCCACTAAAAAGATAAATACCAAAGATGGCAATACTTAGATCTATCCTCGCTTTTATGCCTAGCTAGGGGCATTAAACGATAGCGCTTGTCGGGAGGCAACCCAATTTTATTTTAGTTCCTTGATTTTTGTTCCTGTTTAGCAATAAATATTTGATCTAGCCTATGGTTAGATTTGTTTTTATGTTTCAATTAGTGTTTGTGCCAAGTGAAAACCATAGGATCTTCTTGGATAATAGTTATTTGATCTTGCTGGAAAGGTCAGAAACTTTCTGCTCACGAAAACAATTGTTAAAAATCACCAGAACGTGATAAAATACTGATTCCAATTGCAGTAGATCAATAAAAAATTATCTAGGCCTTCCTATTTTTGTAGATTTTTCTGAGTTACATAAGTTTGCGTTAGGTGAAGATTACTACAGACTGTTCTGTTTTTGACAGATTCTGTTTTTCGTGTGTTGTTTTCTTATTTTGATGAATCTATGGCTAGTAAAAGAGTTTATAAACCATAGAGAAGTTGGAATACAGTGTGTTTAACACCAATATAAATAAAGAATTAGTTCAATACAGTACCTTAAAGTGGTGGTTTGTTTTATTTCGCTAACGGAGCTCATGATATTTTCTGTTGAGTTTTGTGTTGTGAAGTTTTCAAGTTTTGGGTAAAGATTTGATGGATTATGGAACAAAGAGTGGCAAGAGCCTAAGCTTGGGGATGCCCAAGGTACCCCAAGGTAAAATTCAAGGACAACCAAAATCTTAAGCTTGGGGATGCCCCGGAAGGCATCCCCTCTTTCGTCTTCGTCTATCGGTAACTTTACTTGGGGCTATATTTTTATTCACCACATGATATGTGTTTTGCTTGGAGCGTCTTGTGTGATTTGAGTCTTTGCTTTTTAGTTTACCACAATCATCCTTGCTGAATACACCTTTTGAGAGAGACACACATGATTCGGAATTTATTAGAATACTCTATGTGCTTCACTTATATCTTTTGAGCTATATAGTTTTTGCTCTAGTGCTTCACTTATATCTTTTAGAGCATGGTGGTGGTTTTATTTATAGAAATTATTGATCTCTCATGCTTCACTTATATTATTTTGAGAGTCTTAAACAGCATGGTAATTTGCTTTAAATGTGAAATTAGTCCTAATATGATAGGCATCCAAGATGAGTATAATAAAAACTTCCACATTGAGTTCATTGAATATCGTGAGAAGTTTGATACTTGATAAGTGTTTTGAGATATAAAGGTGGTAATATTAGAGTGTGCTAGTTGAGTAATTGTGAAATTGAGAAATACTTGTGTTAAGGTTGGCAAGTCCCGTAGCATGCACGTATGGTAAAAGTTGTGTTACAAATTTGACGCATAAGGTGTTCTTTTGTTGCTTTCCTTATGAGTGGTGGTCGGGGACGAGCGATGCTCTTTTCCTACCAATCTATCCCTCTAGGGGCATGCGTAGTAGTACTTTGCTTCGAGGGCTAATAAACTTTTGCAATAAGTATATGAGTTCTTTACGACTAATGTGAGTCCATGGATTATACACACTCTCACCCTTCCACAATTTTCTAGCCTCTATGGTACCGTGCATTGCCCTTTCTCACCTTGAGAGTTGGTGCAAACTTCGCCGGTGCATCCAAACCCCGTGATATGATACGCTCTATCACACATAAACCTCCTTATATCTTCCTCAAAACAGCCACCATACCTACCTATCATGGCATTTCCATAGCCATCCGAGATATATTGCCATGCAACTTTCCACCGTTTCGTTTATTATGACACACTTCATCATTGTCATATTGCTTTGCATGATCATGTAGTTGACATTGTATTTGTGGCAAAGCCACCATTCATAATTTTTTATACATGTCACTCTTGATTCATTGCATATCCCGGTACACCGCCGGAGGCATTCACATAGAGTCATATTTTGTTCTAAGTGTTGAGTTGTAATTCTTGAGTTGTAAGTAATAAAAAGTGTGATGATCATCATTATTAGAGCATTGTCCCATGTGAGGAAAGGATGATGGAGACTATGATTCCCCCACAAGTCGGGATGAGATTTCGGACTAAGAAAAAAAGAAAAAAAAAAGGCCAAAGAAAAAAAAGAAGGCCCAAGAAAAAAATAAAAAAATAAAAAAATGAAATGAGAGAAAAAAAGAGAAGGGACAATGTTACTATCCTTTTTCCACACTTGTGCTTCAAAGTATCACCGTGATCTTCATGATAGAGAGTCTCCTATGTTGTCACTTTCATATATTAGTGGGAATTTTTCATTATAGAACTTGGCTTGTATATTCCAAAGATGGGCTTCCTCAAAATGCCCTAGGTCTTCGTGAGCAAGAAGGTTGGATGCACACCCACTTAGTTTCTTTTGTTGAGCTTTCATATATTTATAGCTCTAGTGCATCCGTTGCATGGCAATCCCTACTCCTCACATTGACATCAATTGATGGGCATCTCCATAGCCTATTGATTAGCCGCATCAATGTGAGACTTTCTACTTTTTTGTCTTCTCACATAACCCCCATCATTATACTTTATTCCACCCATATTGCTATATCCATGGCTTGCGCTCATGTATTGCGTAAGGGTTGAAAAGGCTGAAGCGCGTTAAAAAGTATGAACCAATTGCTCGGCATGTCATCGGGGTTATGCATGATGAGAACGTTTTGTGTGACGAAATTGAAGCATGGCCTAACTATATGATTTTGTAGGGATAAGATTTCTTTGGCTATGTTATTTTGATAAGACATAATTGCTTGGTTAGCATGTTTGAAGTATTATTGTTTTTATGTCAACATTAAAGTTTTATCTCGAATCTTTCTGATCTAAATATTCATGCCACAATAAAAAGAATTACATTGAAAATTATGCCAAGTAGCATTCCACATCAAAAATTCTGTTTTTATCATTTACCTACTCGAGCATGAGCAGGAATTAAGCTTGGGGATGCTTGATACGTCTCCAATGTATCTATAATTTTTTATTGTTCCATGCTATTATATTATCTGTTTTGGATGTTCAGTGGGATTTATTATACACTTTTATATTATTTTTGGGACTAACCTATTAACCGGAGGCCCAACCCAAATTGTTGTTTTTTTGCCTATTTCAGTGTTTCGAAGGAAAGGAATATCAAACGGAGTCCAAACGGAATGAAACCTTCGGGAACGTGATTTTCGGAACAAACGTGATCCAGAGGACTTGGAGTGGACGTCAAGCAATCAACGAGGAGGCCACAACGTAGGGAGGTGTGCCTGCCCCCCTGGGCATGCCCCCCACCCTCGTGGGCCCCTTGTAGCTCTCCCGACTGACCTCTTTCGCCTATATATACTCATATACCCTGGAAACATCAGAAGAGGAGCCAAAACCCTATTTCCACCGCCGCAACTCTCTGTACCCGTGAGATCCCATCTTGGGGCCTTTTTTGGCGCTCCGCCGGAGGGGGCATTGATCACGGAGGGCTTCTACATCAACACCATAGCCTCTCCGATGATGTGTGAGTAGTTTACCTCAGACCTTCGGGTCCATAGTTATTAGCTAGATGGCTTCTTCTCTCTCTTTGGATCTCAATACAAAGTTCTCCTCGATTCTCTTGGAGATCTATTCGATGTAATCTTCTTTTGTGGTGTGTTTGTCGAGATCTGATGAATTGTGGGTTTATGATCAAGATTATCTATGAACAATATTTGAATCTCCTCTGAATTCTTTTATGTATGATTGGTTATCTTTGCAAGTCTCTTCAAATTATCAGTTTGGTTTGGCCTACTAGATTGATCTTTCTTGCAATGGGAGAAGTGCTTAGCTTTGGGTTCAATCTTGCGGTGCTCGATCCCAGTGACAGAAGGGGAAACGACACGTATTGTATTGTTGCCATCGAGGATAAAAAGATGGGGTTTATATCATATTGCATGAGTTTATCCCTCTACATCATGTCATCTTGTTTAAAGCGTTACTCTGTTCTTATGAACTTAATACTCTAGATGCATGCTGGATAGCGGTCGATGTGTGGAGTAATAGTAGTAGATGCAGGCAGGAGTCGGTCTACTTGTCACGGACGTGATGCCTATATACATGATCATACCTAGATATTCTCATAACTATGCTCAATTCTATCAATTGCTCGACAGTAATTTGTTCACCCACCGTAATACTTATGCTCTTGAGAGAAGCCACTGGTGAAACCTATGGCCCTCGGGTCTATTCTCTATCATATTAATCTCCCGTTGTTTCTATTACCGTTTATTTTGCTTTATTTACTTTTAGTCTTTATCATAAAAATACCAAAAATATTATCTTATCATCTCTATCAGATCTCACTTTTGCAAGTGGCCGTGAAGGGATTGACAACCCCTTTATAGCGTTGGTTGCAAGGTTCTTATTTGTTTGTGTAGGTACGAGGGACTTGAGCGTGGTCTCCTACTGGATTGATACCTTGGTTCTCAAAACTGAGGTAAATACTTACGCTACTTTACTACATCACCCTTTCCTCTTCAAGGGAAAACCAAGGCAGTGCTCAAGAGGTAGCAGGAACCAAGGGCCGGCCAGGCCGTCCTGAACCTTGCGGTGACGGACGTCCTAGACAAGTTCAACGCCCTCGGCGCCACTCTCCTGAAGGCGAAGAACGACATGATGGCGTCGCGGACGGCTGTTCGGGTATGCCTCTTG
The DNA here is from genome assembly GCF_018294505.1 of Triticum aestivum. Classification (NCBI taxonomy): domain Eukaryota; kingdom Viridiplantae; phylum Streptophyta; class Magnoliopsida; order Poales; family Poaceae; genus Triticum; species Triticum aestivum. The sequence goes on from NC_057799.1 coordinate 77,233,318, forward strand.
GCTTTGTTTTTTGTTTTTGCAAACTTCAGTGGGGGCGCGCCAGCGCACCCACTGGGTGTAGCCCCCGAGTTCCAAGCCGGCTGCTGAGTAGGCGGGTTGGAGCTTTCTAATGCATGTGTCTGATTATACTTGCTGCAAGATTACCATAATGTGCGTGCGGCTGCCTTCAACTCGCAGAATCAGCAGCTCGCCAAACTGACCGCCGACTTGAACAAGAGTCGCGGTACGTGAATCATCCATCAGTGGGGGCGCGCAAGCGCACCCGCTGGGTGTAGCCCCCGAGATTCGGGCCGACTGCTGAGCAGTCTGGCCGGATCTTCCGGCAACTTCTTGTTTTTGTCGATGCTGACAATTCTTCCTTGTTTTTGTAGAAGCAGCCGCCCGGCTGCGGGACCGCATGCATGAGCTCGAGAAGGAGCTTCAGGCCAAGGAGAAGGAGCGCAGCCAGACGGCTGCGCAGCGCGACCGGCTTGCTAAGGAGCTCGCGGACCAGGCGGCCCAGCACAAGGAGAAGGTCCGACAGCTGGAGGACGGGGAGGAGCTCCTCAACGCCAAGTTCGAGACTCAGCGCTCGAACTGGGCCGAGAGGGAGAAGCTGCTGTCGGACGGTATGAGGTGATTGAGGATATGCTCGAAGGTAGATTCTTTCTTCCTTCGTTGCTTAGTTGTCGGCCATCGTAGGGGGCCGACTTCTAAATCATTTGGTCTTCTTTTGAACAGAGTTCCTCCCCGGTCGCTCTGTTGTCATTTGACAGGCGATCGAGGTGCAGCGCGACCAGCGGAGGAGGACGGGCGCGCAGATTCTGCCGAACCGGCGCCGGACTATCGGCGAGCAGCTCTTGGCCATCCGGATGCGCCTTGAGCCCGTGCGTCGTCTGCTCCGCCGACTTCAGCGCGCCAGGTCACAGGTCCTCGAGGGGCTCTGGCCGGACGTGCAGGTGCCCCGGACTCCCAGTCGGTGCGCCAACTGGCTGGAGGTGGCGGTCGAGCGGCTTGACGCCTGGAAAGGTGCCGCAGCACAGGCAGGCGCCAGGGCGACGCTGGAGTTTGTCAAGGCGTGGTACCCTGGCGTGAGCTTGGACTAGCTGGCCACGTTCCGCCAGGAGGCTGGGCCGGAGCTGGAGGCCGAGCGTGAAGAGATCGTCAAGCGCGTGGCCGCCCTTGCTGACTACGCCGACGTCGGCGTTTTTGTCCCGGAGCGAGCAGAAAACGACGCTGAAGTGCCGCCCTCTTGGTTCGGGCTGGACCCAACCGAGGGGGAGGACTCGGCGGAGGAGATCGCCTCCAGCGACGAGGGCGAGGAAGACAGCGACGACGAGGAAGACGATGACGACGTCCCAGACGACGGGGCAACCAGCCGGACCCAGCCCGAACTGGCCTCGGCCGGCGGGCAGTCGGAGACTACGTCAACCGCCACCGCCGTCCCAGCCGTAGCCAGCCAGCCGGACGCTCCGCCAGCCGGTGCCGCAGCCACCGCCGACCAGTCCGAGCCGCCTTCCGCACCTCTAGCCTAACTATCTTTTGTGTTTTTCTGTCTTGTGATCAGATAAATAGTTAGTCCTGCGCAGTTCCACCCGCTGGGGGTGTATTTCAAACTCTGTTGAATATTGGCCTTGGGCCTTTTGTGATGTAAATAATCTATTTCCCACATGCTTGTGTCTTTGCCGGGTTCTGGCTCGTTTCTGCCTTTGCTCTGTTTGGCTTTTTCTTTTGCCGTCTTCCTTTGGTTGCCGCCCTGCCAGCCCGACAGCCGCGCTGCGGTCTGTGGCCGGGTCAGGGACTTGGCCGTTTAGAATAGGCAAGTTACTTCGGCGGCCTAGAGCGTAGCTCGTCGAGCGAGAAGCCGGCCGGCCGGCTGCTGAGCAGCGGAATGGGTAAGGCGAGGAGCCGGCTTGGCCTTTATTGGCATTTCTCCTTAGTCGTTTTTCATGTGGACATCGTTTCCTGCCTTTAGCTCTTGCTGGCCGGATAGTTGCACTGCGAGCTGTGGCTTGGGACGAAGAGAGGGCTTTAGCGTCGGCACACTACTTAGCCGACTTTGGGTGTTGCCAATTTAGGTCAAGGCGACGAGCCCCCGGGCCGGCTGACCGGACCCGGACGGGGCAAGATAATAAAAACTCATTCATAGACGAAGCTTATCATATAGATAAAAAGGTAGCCCTCGAGTGCGCCTCGGGGGACCTGTTGTATTTGCTTAGTACAAAAGATAGCGTGATACATACACTGCATTAGCTGTAAAACGGACGGAGAAGGTTTGCGTTCCATGGGTGCTCCGTCTCTTCGCCGGATGCGTCTTTCTTGCGTGCCCTGGGCTTCTGAGCATCGATCAGATAGTAGGAGTCGTTGCCCAGGGCCTTGCTGATGATGAAGGGTCCTTCTCAAGGGGCTGAGAGCTTGAGTTGTCCGACTATTCGCTGGATCAGTCGGAGCACAAGATCGCCCTCACGGAACATGACCGGCTTGACCTTCTTGCTGTGGTAGAGACGCAGCTTCTGCTGGTAGATGGCGGACTGGATGAGTGCCAGCAGCCGGGCCTCTTCGAGCAAGTTGACGATGTCTTCCCGTGCCTCCTTTGCTTCTGCCTCCAGTACAGGGTGACGCGAGGCGAGTCGAACTCGATATCCGTTGGGATGATAGCCTCAGCCCCGTGCACGAGGAAGAAGGGAGTGAAGCCGGTTGAGCGATTCGGCGAAGTTCGGAGACTCCAAAGGACGGCCGGCGGCTCTTCGATCCAGTAGCCGGCCGAGCACTCCAGCAGCTCGACCAGCCATGACTTGATGCCGGACAAGATGAGGCCATTTGCCCGCTCTACTTGGACGTTTGACTGCGGGTGGGCAACCGACGCGAGGTCCAGTTGGATGCCTCTTGCCGCGCAAAAACGAGCCAAGGCGCCTTTGGCAAAATTTGCGCCGTTGTCGGTGATGATGTTGTGCGGGATGCCGTATCGAACAGTGATATCCGTGATGAACGTGACGGCTGTGGGGCCGTCCAGCTTCTTGATCGATCTTGTTTCGATCCACTTAGTGAACTTGTCCACGGCCACCAGCAAATGGGTCATACCACCATGTGCTATCCTAAACGAGCCCACCATGTCCAATCCCTATACGGCAAACGACCAGGCTATGGGAATGGTCTTGAGGGCAAAGGCCGGGTGGTGCTGCTTGGCTTGGAAATGCTGGCACCCATTGCACTTATCGACCAGGTCCTTGGCGTCTGTCAGGGCAGTCGGCCAGAAGAAACCGTGGCGAAAAGCCTTGGCGACGAGGGCTCTGGAGGCGGCATGGTGGCCACATTCGCCCTGGTGGATGTCCTTCAGTATAGCCATGCCCTTCTCTGGCTCGACACAGCACTGGAGCACACCAGTCGGGCTGCACTTGACGAGCTCTCTGTTGATGGGCGGACGCCCGGCGCTGCACCTACCGGGCCAAGACTTCGTCGGCTGGTAGCTCGCGGCTCACCAGAAAGTTGAGGATGGGTTACGCCCAAGACAGAGCTTCCACCACCATGACAGCGACCGGCACCAAGATGGCCGGGTTGGGAGGTGGCGGGCTGGAACCGGCCGTTGCTTGTTGCGTCGAAGAAGTCCCCAGGACGACTGCAGCAGCCCCCAGGCCGGGTTCTAGAGCTCTCAGAACGGGTTTTGGCGTTGCAGCCCCCGGGCCGCCTGTGGAAGTCCCCGGGCCGACTGTTGCGGCCCCTGAGCCGGATCTGGCTGCTTTAGGGGCAGTCGGCACAAAGATGGACTCTGATTCCGGCGAGGGTTGAATAGACGGCTTGCACAGGCACTCGATGGAGACGCCGGCTGGAATGGCTTGCCGGGTGGAGCTGATCCAGGCCAAGGCGTCGGCTGCTTCGTTGTCGGCCCGTGGCACATGGAGGAACTCGCACCCGTCGAAGTATCCGCTGGTCTGCTGGACGAGGGAGCGGTAGCTGGCCATGTTGGCGTCCTTGGCTTCCCAGTCACCAGAAGACTGCTGGACCACCAAGTCCGAGTCCCCGTAGCACAGGATGCGGTGCATGCCGATCTCCTTGGCCAGCCGGAGCCCGTGGATGAGTGCCTCATACTTGGCCACGTTGTTGGAGGAGGCGAAGTGGATCGGCAGGGTGTACTTCAGCTTGCCACCTTTGGGAGAGGTGAGGACGATGCCGGCTCCCAAGCCGATGCGCATCTTAGAGCTGTCGAAGTGCATCCGCCAATGCGTGGAATCCGGCGCTAGCGGCAGGTACTGGGTCTCGGCCCAGTCGACTAGGAAGTCGGCCAGTGCTTGGGATTTGATGGCAGTTCGGGGCTGGTAGAGGATGGTGTAAGGAGCCAGCTCAATGGCCCACTTGGCCACCCGGCCCATGGCATATTGGTTGCCCATGATCTCAGCAAGGGGAGCAGTGCAGACAACTGTGATTGGATGCTCCAAGAAGTACTGCTTCAGCTTCTTGGCGGTAAAGTACACGCCATAGCACATCTTCTGGTAGTGGGGGTAGTTTTTCTTGGAGGCGGACAACACCTCGCTTAGGTAATAGACCGGCCTCTGGGTCGGCTGAACCTGCCGGCTTCTGGGTGCTCGACAACTATGACTGTGCTGACGACCCAATTGGTAGTGGCGATGTAGAGGAGCATGGGCTCTTTAGCAATCGGGGCATCCAAAACAAGCTGCATGGACAGCATCCGCTTGAGCTAGAGGAATGCTTCGTCCGCCTGGTCAGACCACTCGAAGCCCTTGGTCTTCTTCATCAGCTGGTACAGGGGGAGGGCATTCTTTCCCAGCCGGCTCAGGAACCGACTGAGAGATGCCAAGCACCCGATGAACTTCTGGACGTCCCGTAGCCAGGTTGGCCTCTTCATCCGCTCAATGGCCTTGATCTTCACGGGGTTGCACTTGATCCCGCGCTCAGAAAGAAGGAAGGCAAGGAGCTGGCCGGCTGGTCCCAAAGACACACTTCTCCGGGTTGAGCTTGATTTGGAAGTGGTGCAGGTTGGTGAAGGTCTCATTGAGATCCTCCAAAAGGGTGCCGCGATTCTCCGTCTTCACCACAATGTCATCCACATAGATGTGGGCGTTCCGGCCGAGTTGTGGCAGAAGGTATTTCTACATGCATCACTGAAAGGTGGCGCCGACATTCCGCAAGCCAAACGTCATGACGAGGTAGCAGAATACACCAAAAGGGGTGATGAAGGCGGTCTTCATATGGTCTTTCTCATTCATCTTAATCTGCTGGTACCCAGAGTAGGCATCCAGGAAGCACAACAGCTCGCATCCGATTGTGGAGTCTATCACTTGGTCGATCCGAGGCAAAGCAAACAGATCCTTGGGACAGGCCTTGTTCAGGCTGGTGTAGTCGATACATAGGCACCACTTGTTTTTTTCTTCAAGACGAGGACTGGGTTGGCAAGCCAGTCCGGGTAGAACACTTCCATGATGAAGCCGGCTGCCAGGAGCCGGGTGATCTCTTCACTAATGATCCTTCTCTTCTCTTCTGACAAGCGGCGAAGGGGTTGCTTGACCGGCTTGGCATCTGGTCGCACAATCAGCTTGTGCTCGGCGAAATCCCTCGAAACACCCAGCATGTCCTTGGGGGACCATGCGAAGATATCCCGATTCTCACGGAGGAAATCGACGAGCTCGCTTTCCTATTTGCTGTCAAGGTTGGAACCTATGACAGCAAACAGCTCTGGGTGGGTCGGGTCCAAGACAATCTTCTTGGTTTCTTTGGCCGGCTTGAGGGAGGCCCCACCATCCGTCTCCTCGGGGTCAGTCGGCACGGCCGATTGCTCGCCGGCCATGGCTACCACCCGGTCGATGAGGCGCTTCTCTTGGGCGATGACGAGGGACTCGGCGAGCCGGGAGCTGGCTGCCACACACTCGGCCAACTTCTTGTAGTCGCCAACGACGGTGATGATGCCCTTGGGACCCGGCATCTTCGTCTTTAGGTACGCGTAATGTGGAACCATCATGAACTTGGCCATTGCTGGCCGACCCAAGAGCGCGTGGTAAGGGTTGTCCAAGTCGGCCACTGATACGTCTCCAACGTATCTATAATTTTTGATTGTTACATGCTATTATATTATCATTCTTGGATGTTTTATAATCATTTTATATCATTTTTTCTACTAACCTATTGACATAGTGCCAAGTGCCAGTTGCTATTTTCTGCATGTTTTTTACATTGCAGGAAATCAATACCAAATGGAGTCCAAACGCAACGAAACTATTTGGAGATTTTTTTGGACCAGAAGACATCCAGTGGGCCGAAGAAGCACCTGAGGGGTGCTCCAAGGGGAGCACAACCCACCAGGGTGCGCCTGGGGGCCCAGGCGCGCCCAGGTGGGTTGTGCCCACCTAGGGTGCCCCCGAACCGCCTCTTTGCTCCATAAATACCCCAATATTCCAGAAACCCTAGGGGAGTCGACGAAAATCAATTCCAGCCGCCGCAGAGTCCAGAACCACCAGATCCAATCTAGACACCGTCACGGAGGGGTTCACCACTTCCATTGGTGCCTCTCTGATGATGCGTGAGTAGTTCTTTGTAGACCTACGGGTCCGTAGTTAGTAGCTATATGGCTTCCTCTCTCTCGTTTGATTCTCAATACAATGGTCTCTTGGAGATCCATATGATGTAACTCTTTTTGCGGTGTGTTTGTTGGGATCCGATGAACTTTGAGTTTATGATCAGATCTATCCTTTTATCCATGAAAGTTATTTGAGTCTTCTTTGATCTCTTATATGCATGATTGCTTATAGCCTCGTATTTCTTCTCCGATATTTGGGTTTTGTTTGGCCAACTTGATCTATTTATCTTGCAATGGGAAGAGGTGCTTTATAGTGGGTTCGATCTTACGGTGCTTGATCCCAGTGACAGAAGGGGAACCGACACGTATGTATCGTTGCTACTAAGGATAAAATGATGGGGTCTATTTCTACATAAATAGATCTTGTCTACATCATGTCATCGTTCTTATTGCATTACTCCGTTTCTCCATGAACTTAATACACTAGATGCATGCCGGATAGCGGTCGAGGTGTGGAGTAATAGTAGTAGATGCAGGCAGGAGTCGGTCTACTAATCTTGGACGTGATGCCTATATAATGATCATTCCCGAATATCGTCATGATTATTTGAAGTTCTATCAATTGCCCAACAGTAATTTGTTCACCCATCGTTTGCTATTTTTCTTGAGAGAAGCCACTAGTGAAACCTACGGTCCCCTGAGTCTCTTGTTTAATATATTTGCCTTTGCGATCTATTTTCCTTTGCTTTTATTTTCAGATTTATAAACCAAAAATACAAAAATACCTTGCTGCAATTTATTTTATTTGGTGTTCGATCTATCAATATTTACAACTCTCTTGCGTCCGTTTGCCAATTTCTGGCGCCGTTACCCGAAAGGGATTGACAACCCCTTTTACACGTCGGGTTGCGAGTATTTGTTATTTGTGTGCAGGTGTTGTTTACGTTGTGTTGCTTGATTTCTCCTATTGGTTTGATAACCATGGTTTCATCATTGAGGGAAATACCTACCGCCGCTGTGCTGCATCATCCCTTCCTCTTTGGGGAAATAACGACGTAGCTTCCAGCCTCATCAAAAGGAATTTCTGGTGCCGTTGCCGGGGAGAATCTTCAACATGGACCAGGTTCCTAATCACAAATCTCATCTCCTCGCAATTTACATTATTTTCCATTTTCCTCTCGTTTTCCTCTCCCCCACTTCACAAAAATTGCCATTTTATTCGCCCTCTTTTTCGTTCGCCGTTTTCTCATCAGATCTCATGTTTGCCTGTGTTGCCATGTGTCTTCTATTTGCTTGCATCCTCGCTTGCTAAAAATCAATTGATATGAATCCTCATCCACTTGCTAATCTTTTCAAGAGATCCAATCATGATGAACCAATTTCTAGTGAGTTGAGTGCACTAGATTATCTTTATGAAGTTTTGCTTGAGATTTATGAATCTGAAAATTGTGACGAAGTGTAGAAGGAATTTATAAAGTGATTCATGATAGCTCCTCAGATGAAAAGCATGATTGCAATGATATTATTATAAATTCTATTAAAGTCAATTTTTTAGTGATATGCAAAACCCTAAGCTTGGGGGTGCTTGTTTTGTTATGTCCACTACTTATTGCAATGATCATAATTGGGGTGATGATGCTTCTTATGATCTTGAAAATTTATTTGAGCCTCATGATGATCATGTTATTGGTAATAATGTTTGCAAAAATATTGAAAGTGGGTTCGGAAGAGTGTCAACTCTAGGTAAAAATAATCCCACATATTTGGAGAGTGTTCAATCTTGTGCAATTTTTGATAAAAGTGGGTTTGGAGAGGTCATGACTTTAGTTGATGTTAATCCCACTATGTTGGAAGATTATAAAACTTTTATGCATGTGGATCATGACGAGAAATTTTTATATGATAGCTATATTGTTGAATTTGATTATGATCCCACACGTAATTATTATGAGAGAGGAAAATATTATGGTGGAAATTTTTATGTTACTAAATTACCTCTCGTTATGTTGAGATTGCTATTGTTTCTTTCTTCTTCTTTGCATGCGCTAGATGTTTCTTGTCTTGATCATTTGTTTGCTTATAAAATTCCTATGCATAGGAAGTATGTTAGACTTAAATATGTTTTTCACATGTTTTATGATGCTCTCTTTGTGTTACAATTATTATCTTTCATGTGAGCATCAATAAAATCTTATGCCTAGCTAGGGGCGTAATACAATAGCGCTTGTTGGGAGGCAACCCAATGAATAAAATTTATTTTTGGTTTTTGCTTTCTGTTCTTGAGTGTTAGCAAAATTATGCTACTGTTATGATTGTGTTTTTTGTGTTTTAACTAGTGTTTGTGCCAAGCAAAGCCTTTAGGATCTTCTTGGGTGATAATTGTTTGATCTTGCTGAAAAACAGAAACTTTTGCGCCCAGAAAAACAATTGTTAAAAATCACAGAGCGTGATAAAATACCCATTCTTTTTGCAGAAGATTAATATACAAATTGCTCACGTGGTACTTATCTTTTTCAGAATTTTTGGAGTTACAGAAGTATTCTAAATATCCGGATTACTACAGACTGTTCTGTTTTTGACAGATTCTGTTTTCTTTGCGTTGTGTGCTTGTTTTGATGATTCTATGGTTTTCTTTGATGAGTTTTTGCCATATAAAAGTTGGAATACAGTAGATATATGCAAGAATAAAATATGAATTGGTTTGATACAACACTTATAGTAGTGATTTTCTTTCTTATACTAACGGATCTCACGAAGGTTTTGTTGGAGTTTTGTGTGATTGAAGTTTTCAAGTTTTGGGTTATCTTACGATGAATGAAGGATTAAGGAGTAAGAAGAGCCTAAGCTTGGGGATGCCCATGGCATTCCAAGCTATTATCCAAAGAGAAGCAAGCAACTAAGCTTGGGAATGCCCCGAGTGGCATCCCCTCTTTTTTCTAACGACCATCGGTATTTTACTCGAATCAATATTTTTATTCGTCACATACTATGAGTTTTGCTTGGAGCGTCTTGTATGATATGAGTCTTTGCTTGTTTTGTTTTTCTTTTTAAGTCTTGAATCCTTGCTGGACACACCTATTTGAGAGAGCCAAAATTATGCCATGACTTGTTAGAATTGCTCTCTATGCTTCACTTAAATTTTTATGAGCTATGGATTTGCTCTATTGCTTCACTTATATATTTTTGAGCACGGTGTGCTTAGTTATTTTTGAAGAAATGCTTTCTTGCTTCACTTAGATTTATTTGAGATCTAGTAAATTTTTTAAGAAATTCTCTCTTGCCTCACTTAAATTAATTTGAGAGAAAGAAATATTATGCTCACGATCTTCACTTATATTTGTTTGAGCTCATCAAAGCAACACATGAAAATTAGTCCCAAAGTGATATATATCCAAGAAGGATATAATAAAAACTTTCATGGAGATCATTGGACAAGATAAACTTGATTCCTTGTAATAGTTTTGAGATATGATGATGTGATATGTGAGTCATGTTGATGAGTAATTGTGCTTTAATAAGAATATTGGTGTTAAGGTTTGTGATTCCCTATGCAAGCACGAAAGTCAATAGTCATGTAATGAAATTACATCCTACTTGTGGTGCATTATTTGGTGTTAATTATTCTTAATGCTCGCTTATGGGATTATTCGTTTCTTGGTTGGTCGCTTCTCAATCTTTTGCTAGCCATCATTTTGCACTAAGTATGATCACTACTTGTGCATCCAAAAACCTTTAAACCAGTTTTGTCACATGAGTCCACTATATCTACCTATATGTGGTATTCTTTTGCTGTTCTAAGCAAATTTGTATATGCCATCTCTAATTTTTGAAATAAACTTCTCTTTTGTGTGTTCGTACCGCTCGCGAGGCGGTGAGGGATGGCTAATATTTTCCATGATAGATGTGTTATTCTCACGATGAGTGTTTATTCACTTGTCATTGCAAGAGAGTAAGGCAAAGGTATTAGGGATGCCCAGTCCCAAAATGAAAAATGAATTTACTTTATGTTGTCAAATAATAAATTCTTTGGAAAGTGTTGGTATGGAGGGCACCCATGGATACGGTTAGCCATGGAAAGTGAAAGTATGGTGGAAAAGGGAATAAACTTTATTTTTTGTTTGGGAACCGCCTATGATATATCTAGCATGGAAAGTGTTGGGAACTCTAAGTCATTTTCGTTGGTGGGAAAGGCACACCTCCAAAAATGTTTTTATCTCTAAGTTTTTTGCTTTGAGCTCTGGCACCTCTACAAATCCCTACTTCCCTCTGCGAAGGGCCTTTCTTTTACTTTATGCAAAATTTTATTTTGAATTTGAGTCTCCATCTTCTCGTATAAAAGCACCAACTAGGAGGCACTATGATCGTACTTGAGTATTGGGTGTAGTTAATATGCGAGTGTGTTTCATGAATGGATAAATGATTGAGCATGATGGGCTAGGGATAACTTACTTTAGCGTTGATATTTGGAAAGACATGGTTGCTTGTTGTTATGATTGAGTATTTAAGTCACCATGTCAAAACTAGACTATTGCTTTGAACCATATAAAAGTCCAAATGTCCATGCTATAAAGAAAAGAATATGAGATGACATGTTAGGCAACATTCCACATCAAAAATTCTGTTTTTATCATTTACCTACTCGAGGACGAGAAGGACTTAAGCTTGGGGATGCTGATACATCTCCAACGTATCTATAATTTTTTATTGTTCCATGATGTTATATTATCATTCTTGGATGTTTTATAATCATTTTGTAGTCATTTTATATCATTTTTTGGTACTAAACTATTGACATAGTGCCAAGTGCCAGTTGTCGTTTTCTACATGTTTTTTACATCGCAGGAAATCAATACCAAACGGAGTCCAAACGCAGCGAAACTTTTTGGAGATTTTTTTGGACCAGTAGACATCCAGTGGGCCGGAGAAGCACCTGGGGGTGCTTTGAGGGGAGCACAACCAAGGCGCGCCCAGGTGGGTTGTGCCCACCTCGGGTGCCCCCCGAACCGCCTCTTTGCTCTATAAATACGCCATATTCCAGAAACCCTAGGGGAGTCGACGAAAATCAATTCCAGCCGCCGTAGAGTCCAGAACCACCAGATCCAATCTAGACACCATCACGGAGGGGTTCACCACTTCCATTGGTGCCTCTCCGATGATGCGTGAGTAGTTCTTTGTAGACCTACAGGTCCGTAGTTAGTAGCTAGATGGCTTCCTCTCTCTCGTTTGATTCTCAATACAATGGTCTCTTGGAGATCCATATGATGTAACTCTTTTTGCGGTGTGTTTGTTGGGATCCAGTGAACTTTGAGTTTATGATCAGATCTATCTTTTTATCCATGAAAGTTATTTGAGTCTTCTTTGATCTCTTATATGCATGATTGCTTATATCCTCGTATTTCTTCTCCGATATTTGGGTTTTGTTTGGCCTACTTGATCTATTTATCTTGCAATGGGAAGAGGTGCTTTGTAGTGGGTTCAATCTTACGGTGCTTGATCCAAGTGACAGAAGGGGAACTGACACGTATGTATCATTGCTACTAAGGATAAAACGATGGGGTCTATTTCTAAATAAATAGATCTTGTCTACATCATGTCATTGTTCTAATTGCATTACTCCGTTTCTCCATGAACTTAATACACTAGATGCATGCTGGATAGCGGTCGATGTGTGGAGTAATAGTAGTAAATGCAGGCAGGAGTCGGTCTACTAATCTTGGACGTGATGCCTATATAATGATCATTGCCCGGATATCGTCATGATTATTTGAAGTTCTATCAATTGCCCAACAATAATTTGTTCACCCACCGTTTGCTATTTTTCTCGAGAGAAGCTACTAGTGAAACCTACGGCCCCGGGGTCTCTTCTTTAATATATTTGCCTTTGCGATGTATTTTCCTTTGCTTTTATTTCCAGATCTATTAAACCAAAAATACAAAAATACCTTGCTGCAATTTATTTTATTTGGCGTTCGATCTATCAATATTTACTACTCTCTCACGTCCGTTTGCCAATTTCTGGTGCCGTTACCCGAAAGGGATTGACAACCCCTTTTACACATCGGGTTGCGAGTATTTGTTATTTGTGTGCAGGTGATGTTTACGTTGTGTTGCTTGGTTCTCCTACTGGTTCGATAACCTTGGTTTCATCACTGAGGGAAATACCTACTGTCGTTGTGCTGCATCATCCCTTCCTCTTTGGGGAAATACCGATGTAGCTTCAAGCCGCATCAGCCACCTCGAACCAGATGGGCTCACGGCGGAAGTGCTTCTTGTCGCTAAACAGGACGTCAATCTTGATCTTGCCGAGTGGCGAGTGGGAGAGCCCAGGGACAATGCCATGGAACACGGTCCGGCTGGGTAGGAGCTGCTTCTCCTTGATGCCCAACTTTTCCATGGTATCGCGGTAGAGGATGTTGATGCTGCTGCCGCCGTCTATCAGAACTCGGGAAAAGCGGCAAGTCCGCCCCTCGGCTGAGAAGGTGGGGTCCAACACCATGGCGTAGCCACCCGGCATGGGCATCACGACTGTATGGTCTTTCTGGCTCCAGGTGATGGGCTTGTCGGACCAGTGCATGAATTGGGGGATTTCAGGAACAACGGTGTTCATCTCACGGTGTTGCTGCGCTTTCTGCGCTTGTCATGGGCTTCACTCATGAAGATGACGTAGGCAGCATGCGCGTTGGGGAAATCGTCTTGGAGCATGCCGGCAGGCGGGCCGGCTGCTGAGGAGCCGGACCCGCTGGGCCGGGAGGAGGAGGCGGCAGAGCCTCTCCCTTGGTGATTCAGGCGAGCCAGTTGCACCGCCGAGTCGTGTGGTTGGACAGCTTCGCACCGCTGTGGAACTTTCAAGGAGCATCGAGAGCCTGCTCGAAAGAGAGGGCCGGCTGCCAGGCACCCTTGTTGCGCTACTGACGCTTGGGGCCGGGCTGGCCGACCGGCTGCTGGTCCTGATCTTCAACAGTCGCCACCTGTCGGCTGTTGGAAGCCGGCTCCGGGGCCTTGTGCTTGTTATTGTTGTTCGGCTGCTGACGCCGGCTGGAGTCGCCAACCGGTGTCGGGGTATTCGGCGAGATCATCTTTCCGGATGCGTCAACCCGGATCTCTGACTTCATGGAAGAGTCGGCTGTAGCGTACTTGTCCGCTATTGCCAAGAGATCGTCCAGAGTGGCCGGCTCATCACACAGGAGCATGTGCTTGAGCAGGGTGCCCTCTCGGCACCCGGCGGTGAAGTATTCGATGGCTTGCACCTCGTGCACCCCCTCGCAGGAGTTGCGCAGCTCGGCCCAGCGTGTCAGGTAGCCGCGAGCGGACTCGGTTGGCCCCTGAACACAGATGGAGAGCTGGCGAGGCTTGGGGGGCCGCTTGTAAGTGCTGTTGAAGTTGCGCACGAAAGCTTCATTGAAGTCCAACCAGCTGTTGATGCTGTTGGGTTTGAGGCTATTCAGCCATGTCCGGGCCGTGCCCTGTAACATGAGCGGAACATACTTCATGACAACGCGCTTGTTGTTGTTGGCTATGCTGACTACCGTGACGTAGTCGATGAGCCAGTCCTCCGGCTTCACAACGCCGTTGTACTTGGGGGTGTCACGAGGCAGCGAGAACCCTTTGGGGAAGGGCTTGTCGCGGATGCGGGGGCCGAAGCAGGCCGGGCCGACTGCCTCTTCTTCTTCCATCGCCTGGGACTGAGCCAACTCTCGAGCCGTTGGCGGGCGTCATAGTCGCCGACTCGCCGGCCTAGCCCCCCCAGAGTCGGATGATCAACCGGTGCCGGAGAACCCGGCCGGGTTCGGGGGAGCTTGCTGGCTGGCCACGCCCGTGTGCTGAGAGTGCCGGCTATGGCCAGACGCCACTCCCGGGTTCTGGTTGCGGCCGCCACCACTAGGGGACCGGGAGGTCGCACCATGCTCGCGGTGGGCCTCCGGGTTTTCGGCCTGCTTGCCGGCTGCCAGCATGCGGTTGCAGCTGTCTTGCTGCGTGTTCGCAATGTTGAGGAGCTTTTGGAGGCGCTCTGTCTGAGTGCGCCACTCTGATACGTCTCCATCGTCTCTACTTTTCCAAACACTTTTGCCCTTGTTTTGGACTCTAACTTGCATGATTTGAATGGAACTAACCCAGGACGTTGTTTTCAGCAGAATTGCCATGGTGTTATTTTTGTGCAGAAATAAAAGTTCTCGGAATGACCTGAAACTTCACGGAGAATATTTTTGGAATTAATAAAAATACTAGCGAAAGAATCAAGACCAAGGGGCCCACACCCTATCCACGAGCCTTGTGGGCGCGCCCCCTGCCTTCGCCCTACCGACACCTCAACTCCAACTCCATATATTCACGTTCAGGGAGAAAAAAAATCAGAGAGAAGGATTCATCGCGTTTTACGATACGGAGCCGCCGCCAAGCCCTAAACTCTCTCGGGAGGGCTGATCTGGAGTCTGTTTGGGGCTCCGGAGAGGGGAATCCGTCGCCGTTGTCATCATCAACCTTCCTCCATCACCAATTTCATGATGCTCACTGCCGTGCGTGAGTAATTCCATCGTAGGCTTGCTGGACGGTGATGGGTTGGATGAGATTTATCATGTAATCGAGTTAGTTTTGTTAGGGTTTGATCCCTAGTATCCACTATGTTCTGAGATTGATGTTGCTATGACTTTGCTATGCTTAATGCTTGTCACTAGGGCCCGAGTGCCATGAATTCAGATCTGAACCTATTATGTTTTCATGAATATATGTGAGTTCTTGATCCTATCTTGCAAATCAATAGTCACCTACTGTGTGTTATGATCCGGCAACCCCAAAGTGACAATAATCGGGACCACTCCCGGTGATGACCATAGTTTGAGGAGTTCATGTATTCACTAAGTGTTAATGCTTTGGTCCGTACTCTATTAAAAGGAGGCCTTAATATCCCTTAGTTTCCAATAGGACCCCGCTGCCACGGGAGGGTGGGACAAAAGATGTTATGCAAGTTCTTTTCCATAAGCACGTATGACTATATTCGGAATACATGCCTACATTACATTGATGAACTGGAGCTAGTTCTGTGTCACCCTATGTTATAACTGTTGCATGAATAATCACATCCGACATAATTATCCATCACTGATCCATTGCCTACGAGCTTTTCACATATTGATCTCTGCTTAGTTACTTTTCCGTTGCCACTATTACAATCACTACAAAACTGCTATCGTTACTTTTGCCACTGTTACCGTTACTTCCATACTACTTTGCTACTAAATACTTTGCTGCAGATATTAAGTCTTCCAGGTGTGGTTGAATTGACAACTCAACTGCTAATACTTGAGAATATTCTTTGGCTCCCCTTGTGTCGAATCAATAAATTTGGGTTGAATACTCTACCCTCGAAAACTGTTGCGATCCCCTATACTTGTGGGTTATCAAGACTATTTTCTGGCGCCGTTGCCTGGGATCATAGCTCTATTCTTTGAGTCACTTGGGATTTATATCTGCTAATCACTATGAGGAAGTTGAAAGATGAAAAAACCAAAATTTATCCCTCAACTACGAGGGGAGGTAAGGAACTGCCATCTTGCTCTGCATTTGATTCACCTTCTGTTTTGAGTAAACTTGCGACACCTAAACCTGCTTCTGCTATTAATTCTGATATGTCGCATGTTATTGAGGATGCCACTTCTGCTATGCATGATACTTATGATGAAACTACTTCTATGCTTGATAATACTGTGCCACTAGGTGAATTTCTTGATGAACAACTTGCTAGGGCTAGAGAGAATGAAATTATTGAAACTGATAATATTGATGAAAGTGATGATGAAGATTCTCCCCCTAGATATGAATTGCCTGTTGTGCCTGAGGGTTATGTTATGGATGAAGAAACTGCTAGAGATTTTCTTGCTTGCAATCATAGAAATGATCTTAAGAAATTACTAGCTAAGCTGAAAGAAAAATCTTTGAATGCTAGAATGAAATATGACCCTGCTTTTGCTACTTCACCTGTCTGTATTACTGATAAGGATTATGATTTCTCTGTCGACCCTGAGATAATTACTTTGGTTGAATCTGATCCTTTTTATAGCTATGAATCTGAAACTGTTGTGGCACATCTTACTAAATTAAATGATATAGCCACCCTATTCACTAATGATGAGAAAACTCGCTACTACTATATCCTTAAGCTATTTCCATTCTCATTAAAGGGTGATGCTAAAACATGGTTTAATTCTCTTGATCCTGGTTGTGTGCGTAGTCCCCAGGACATGATTTATTAATTCTCTGCTAAATATTTCCCCGCTCATAAGAAACAAGCTGCCTTAAGGGAAATATATAATTTTGTGCAAATTAAAGAAGAGAGTCTCCCACAAGCTTGGGGGAGGCTTCTCCAATTACATAATGCTTTGCCTGATCATCCTCTCAAGAAAAATGAAATACTTGATATCTTTTATAATGGACTAACCGATGCTTCCAGAGACCACCTGGATAGTTGTGCTGGTTGTGTTTTCAGGGAAAGAACTGTTGATCAAGCTGAATTGCTATTGAATAATATGTTGAGTAATGAAAATAATTGGAAACTTCCTGAACCAGATTCTAAGCCAACTCCAAAGAAAAGGGGTATTCTATTTCTCAGTCTTGAAGATATGCAAGAGGCAAAGAAATCTATGAAAGAAAAAGGTATTAAAGCTAAAGATGTTAAGAATTTACCTCCTATTGAAGAAATACATGGTCTTAATTTACCGCCTATTGAAGAAATACATGGTCTTCATAACCCGACACAGGTAGTAAAGGTAAATTCTCTCTATAGATATGATAAAGCTGAAATCCCGTCTACTAAGTTTGCTAGCCAATGCTTGGATGAGTTTGATGACTTTATGGTTAAACAAGAAAAATTCAATGCTCATGTTGGTAGACAATTGAAACGCAATGCTTATATGATTGAACACTTGAGTGATTATATCTCTAGAATTAAAGGTGAACTTAAACTTATTAGTAAACATGCTTCTATGGTTACCACTCAAGTAGAACAAGTGCTTAAAGCTCAAAATGATTTGCTCAATGAATTAAATAATAAGAAAAATGATAATGATGTTAGAGTTATGACTAGAGGGGGTAAAATGACTCAGGAACCTCTGTATCCTGAGGGCCACCCCAAGAGAATTGAGCAAGATTCTCAGAGAACTAATGTTGATGCACCTAGTCCTTCTAAGAGGAAGAAAAAGAAAAATGATAGGACTTTGCATGCTTCTAGTGAACCTGTTGTTGACACACCTGAGAATCCCAATGATATTTCTATTTCTGATGCTGAAACACAATCTGGTGATGAACATGAACCTAGTGATAATGTTAATGATGATGTTCATGTTGATGCTCAACCTAGCAATGATAATGATGTAGAGATTGAACCTGCTATTGATCTTGATAACCCACAATCAAAGAATCAATGTTATGATAAGAGAGACTTCGTTGCTAGGAAGCACGGTAAAGAAAGGGAACCATGGGTTCAGAAACCCATGCATTTTCCTCCTAAACCATCCAAGAAAAAGGATAATGAGGATTTTGAGCGCTTTGCTGAAATAATTAGACCTATCTTTTTGCGTATGCGTTTGACTGATATGCTTAAAATGAATCCTTATGCTAAATACATGAAAGATATTGTTACAAATAAAAGAAAGATACCGGAAGCTGAAATTTTCACCATGCTTGCTAATTATACTTTTAAAGGTGGAATACCTAAGAAACTAGGAGATCCAGGAGTACCAACTATACCATGCTCCATTAAAAGAAACTATGTTAAAACTGCTTTATGTGATCTTGGAGCCGGTGTTAGTGTTATGCCTCTCTCTTTATATCGTAGACTTGATTTGAATAAGTTGACACCTACTGAAATATCTTTGCAAATGGCCGATAAATCAACCGCTATACCTGTCGGTATTTGTGAGGATGTGCCTGTTGTGGTTGCAAACGTTACTATTTTAACGGACTTTGTTATTCTTGATATTCCCTAGGACGATAGTATGTCTATTATTCTTGGTAGACCCTTTTTGAATACTGCAGGGGCTTTTATTGATTGCAACAAGGGCAATGTCACTTTTCTTGTTAATGGTAATGAGCATACGGTACACTTTCCAAGGAAACAACCTCAAGTCCACAGTATCAATTCTATTGGAAAAATTCCAACAATTACTATTGGAGGTTTTGAATTCCCTCTTCCTACTGTCAAGAAGAAATATGGTATTCTTATTATTGGGGACGTGCATATCCCCGTTGAGGTAAACTAGTGCTATTCGAAAATTCTCCGGTTTCATGCGATTCGGAATGAGTTTGTTAACAAGACTTGATCAACCTTGTTAGTGGATTCCTTTTGATGAGCATGAGATGGATGAAGTTAGAAAGCACAACTCTCTGCACCCTCCTTTTACTTTCTGTTATTTAGATTTAATAAAGTAAAATAGTATTTTCTGTCTGTTTTCTAAATTATCCGTGCAATTAAAAAATACCCCGAAAATAAAAGTTCTCCAAATGTCCAGAAAATGAAATATGATTTTTTTCTAGAATATTTAAGAATATCTGGCACTGAGAACACATCAGGGGGAGCCACCACCTGGCCACGAGGGTCCAAGGCGCCCCCCTGGGCGCGCCCCTTGCCTCGTGGGCCCCATGTGGCCCCCTCCACTTATTCCAGCACCCACACACTTCGTCTTCCTCCAGAAAAAATCACCACACAGCTTAAACCCGTGTTCTAGCTCATCTTGCTGCGATTTTTGATCTCCTTGCTCAAAGCTCCACTCACAAAATTGCTTTGGGGGATTGTTCTTCAGTATGTGACTCCTCCAATGGTCCAATTAGTTTTTGTTCTAGTGCTTTATTTATTGCAATTTTTTTGCTGCTTAGGTGACCCTGTTCTTGAGCTTGCATGTCGAATTTATTTGGTCCCAAGTAGTTCTAATGCATGATATAGTCTCTAGGCACTTGTGGGCGTAGTTGCTATCAATCTTGTTGAGTTTGGTCCACTTTTATTTTGAGTTACTAAAAATTTCAGAAATTTTTCAGAGGAAGAAATATGTTTAGGAAAATGTACCAAGGTGGTTCATCAAGGAAGCAAGGACCCAGGCCCGCGATACGTGAGCCGGACTATGAACTACCAAGAGAAGCTCAAGTGCGGCCTTGTGAATGGCCGTCAGAAGATTTTATGGTTCAAGCTGGCATTAAGGAGGAATTTGACACATATGTGTGTAACGCTGAACTAGAGGGCTTCGTGTCAGATAAGTGCCCTCAATACTACTACCTAACTGATTCATTTGTGAGAAGGTTTAAATTTACATCATCACGCAATTCTCACATTGTCCTGTTTGATCTTTATGATAAATCTTATACCATAGATTTAGATGATTTTAATACTGCTTGTAAACTCCCGCAGTGGGGTAATGCTAGTGAACCTCGCAAATCTGAATATAAGGACTTTCTTGCTAGTATAACTGTGGGGGAGTCTAGAGAAATCACGCAAGCTACCATAGGGAGCATCCATTTTCCTGTCATACATTATTTTGCTCTCTTTATAGGTAGATGTATTAACGGTAAGGATGAGGCATGTCACATGTGCATTCCCGATCTTAGTGTTCTCAAGAGTGCTGTATTAGGAGACAAGCAATATAACTTGGGAGCTATTGTTGCATGAAGGTTGCATCATAACAGTATTAGCGGAGATTTGTTTGGGGGAATCTATGCAACCCGTTTAGCTAATTTTCTTGAGGTACCCATTCGTGAAAATGACATGGAGTTGCCTCCTGTTTATCTAGACTTTAATGCTATGGTTCGTCATCAGTTTGTTGAGAGGAATGAACAGTCTCCCCAGTACCGACTAATCTTTGACAGACGTCGCGCTATCCATATTACTCTCCCTGCTCCTACTTTCTTTGACTTTCAGGAAAAAAGGAGATATGTCATAACTAGGGAGGAGGCGAACGAGTACGAGAGGAGGACGGAGGCAGCTCACCTCCAAGCTGCAGCTCGTGATTAGTTTGAAAAACCTTAAGAAAAACCAAAAAAAATTAGTTGTAGCTTTTAGCTAGTTTACTTTCCATGCATGTAGTAGTAATTAAAAGAAAACCCAAAAATATTTCTCATTCTTCTTTTGCTTGTTGGGAGCTTTCCCGTGTAAATAGTTTTATTTTATTTCTTTTCTTTGGGGGTCGAAAGGAGAAGACCATGATGAAAATGTTGAAGTGGCTCTTATATGCATTATTGTTGATTTAACAAAGAGCCCATATTACCTTGTCTTCTCCCTTGAATTAAATGCTTGCAGATTCCAGCTTAGTCCAATGCACGTGCACTATTATTATTATCCACACCGTTCGGTCGTGCGATTGAAAGGCAATAATGACTATATATGATGGACTAATTGAGATGAGAGAAGCTGGTATGAACTCAACCTCTCTTGTTTTTGTAAATATGATTAGTTCATCATTCCTGATTCAACCTATTATGAATGAAACATGTTTGCAATGCAAATTAGAGATTATAGTTGCTCATGCCATGCTTAATTAGCTAGGAGTTTATAATGGTTTACCTTGCGTGCCAACATGCTATTAAAATGGTTGTGATGTGGTATGATAGGGTGGTATCCTCCTTTGAATGATTTGAGTGGCTTGACTTGGCACATGTTCACGCATGTAGTTGAAACAAAATCAACATAGCCTCCACGATATTTATGTTCATGGTGAATTATATCATACTCATGCTTGCACTCAGTGTTGATTAATTTTAATGCATGTTCATGACTGTTGT
The DNA here is from genome assembly GCF_018294505.1 of Triticum aestivum. Lineage (NCBI taxonomy): Eukaryota > Viridiplantae > Streptophyta > Magnoliopsida > Poales > Poaceae > Triticum > Triticum aestivum. The sequence continues at coordinate 77,254,580 of NC_057799.1, forward strand.
CGCTCTCTAGTTGGTCGCTTCTCAGTCTTTTTCTAGCCTTCACTTGCACTAAGCGGGAATACTGCTTGTGCATCCACTTCCATAAACCCCAAAGTTATTCCATATGAGTCCACCATACCTTCCTATATGCGGTATCTACCTGTCGTTCCAAGTAAATCTGTATGTGCCAAACTCTAAACCTTCAAATGAAATTCTGTTTTGTATGCTCGAATAGCTCATGTATCAACTAGGGTTGTCTGTATCTTCCATGCTAGGCGGATTATTCTCAAGAGGAGTGGACTCCGCTCCTTACTCACGAGAAAATGGCTGGTCACCGGGAGGCCCAGTCCCATGCTCTAAGCAAATTAAATTGAAATAATTGCAAACAAAACTCCCCCAGGGCTGTTGCTAGTTGGAGGCACCCGTTGTTTCGGACAAGCCATGGATTGATGCTTGTTGGTGGTGGGGGAGTATAAGCTTTACCATTCTGCTTGGGAACAGCCTAGAATGTCTGTAGCATGGAAGATATCGAGATCTCTCGGTTGTTATGTTGACAATGAAAGTATGCCGCTCAAAATATTATTTTTCACTATTTCAAAATTGAGCTCTGGCACCTCTACAAATCCCTTCTTCCCTCTGCGAAGGGCCTATCTCTTTACTTTTATGTTGAGTCATCACCCTCTTATTAAAAAGCACCAGTTGGAGAGCACCACTGTCATTTGCATCCATTACTATTAATTCATATTGAGTATGACTATGATTGGATCTCTTTTACCATGAATTACAATGTCTAGCCAGTCCTTGATATTCAGAGGTGCTCTATATTTATGTTTTGCGGTCTCAGAAAGGGCTAGCGAGATACCATCTTGTTATATCATATTATGATTGTTTTGAGAAAGTGTTGTCATCCGAGATTTATTATTATTGCTCGCTAGTTGATTATGCCATTGATATGAGTAAACATGAGACCTAAGTGTTATTGTGGATATGGTTAGTTCATAATCTTTGCTGAAAACTTGAATGCTGGCTTTACATATTTACAACAACAAGAGCAAACAGAGTTAGTAAATTTTTTTCTTTATCACTTTCAGTTTGTCAACTGAATTGCTTGAGGACAAGCAAAGGTTTAAGCTTGGGGGAGTTGATACGTCTCCATCGTATCTACTTTTCCAAACACTTTTGCCCTTGTTTTGGACTCTAACTTGCATGATTTGAATGGAACTAACCCGGGCTGACGCAGTTTTCAGCAGAATTGCCATGGTGTTATTTTTGTGCAGAAATAAAAGTTCTCGGAATGACCTGAAACTTCACGGAGAATATTTTTGGAATTAATAAAAAATACTGGTGAAAGAATCAAGACCAGGGGGCCCACACCCTGTCCACGAGGGTGGGGGCACGCCCACCCCCCTAGGGCGCGCCCCCTGCCTCGTGGGCCCCCTGGTGCTCCACCGACCTCAACTCCAACTCCATATATTCACGTTCGGGGAGAAAAAAATTAGAGAGAAGGATTCATCGCGTTTTACGATACGGAGCCGCCGCCAAGCCCTAAACTCTCTCGGGAGGGCTGATCTGGAGTCCGTTCGGGGCTCCGGAGAGGGGAATCCGTCGCCGTCGTCAACCTTCCTCCATCACCAATTTCATGATGCTCACCGCTGTGCGTGAGTAATTCCATCGTAGGCTTGCTGGACGGTGATGGGTTGGATGAGATTTATCATGTAATCGAGTTAGTTTTGTTAGGGTTTGATCCCTAGTATCCACTATGTTCTGAGATTGATGTTGCTATGACTTTGCTATGCTTAATGCTTGTCACTAGGGCCCGAGTGCCATGAATTCAGATCTGAACCTATTATGTTTTCATGAATATATGTGAGTTCTTGATCCTATCTTGCAAGTCAATAGTCACCTACTATGTGTTATGATCCGGCAACCCCGAAGTGACAATAATCGGGACCACTCCCGATGATGACCGTAGTTTGAGGAGTTCATGTATTCACTAAGTGTTAATGCTTTGGTCCAGTACTCTATTAAAAGGAGGCCTTAATATCCCTTAGTTTCCAATAGGACCCCGCTGCCACGGGAGGGTAGGACAAAAGATGTCATGCAAGTTCTTTTCCATAAGCACGTATGACTATATTCGGAATACATGCCTACATTACATTGATGAACTGGAGCTAGTTTTGTGTCACCCTATGTTATAACTGTTGCATGAATAATCACATCCGACATAATTATCCATCACTGATCCATTGCCTACGAGCATTTCACATATTGATCTCTGCTTAGTTACTTTTCCGTTGCCACTGTTACAATTACTACAAAACTGCTATCGTTACTTTTGCCACTGTTACCGTTAGTTCCATACTACTTTGCTACTAAATACTTTGCTGCAGATATTAAGTCTTCCAGGTGTGGTTGAATTGACAACTCAACTGCTAATACTTGAGAATATTCTTTGGCTCCCCATGTGTCGAATCAATAAATTTGGGTTGAATACTCTACCCTTGAAAACTGTTGCGATCTCCTATACCTGTGGGTTATCACACTCTGCCCTCCCGATTTCGGAGGTCTTCCGCCGCCGCCAGTGCAGGGCGCAGGTTCTGCGCCGGCGTCTCGTTGATCGGGCTTCCGACTCCCAGCATGCTGGCAATGGCCACGCCGCGCTGCCGGATGGCACCGGCCGGGCTAGGCTCAGCAGCAGCCGGCGTTTCACCAGTGATGCGGTCGATCTCGCGCTGGTTGGCATCCGCGCGGCGCTGCATGGCCGCCAGCTTGGTGGCACTGTCGAGGAACTTCACGCGGATCGCTTCCAGTGCCGTAGGATCGGTTTCATCGTCGACAGGAGTAGCCAAGTCCCGCATTGCTGCTCGCAATGGGTCCTCAGCGACTCTGTCCTCCACGAAGATGTCGGCGTCGAGCGAGCCGGCCGAGACATCGCTGGCGACGGGAGGGAGCGGGTCGTCGACGATGATCATGTCGTCAGGGAAAGCATCGGTGGAAGCTGCATCGGAGCCGATGATCATCTCGATGGGCTTGATGAAAGGGTCAGTGGAGCCAATGGACTCCACGTCGGAGGCGGGCTCATCGGAGATGGTGAGGTTCTCGAAGAGCTCGAAGACGGGGTCGACGAAGCGGAGAGCCTCTGCGTCGGAGGCGGGCTCGTCAAAGAGGCTGACCTTGCCGAGGAGGTCGGCAAGGCAGCTCACGGGGCAGGTTGCTCCCGCATCGGGCGGCACGCTGGTGCAAGCGCTAGCGGGCGCGCCAGGCTGGCCGATCGTGACGGCCGCGACGTGCTCGCCGGGGAGGAAGAGGGTTCCTGTCCAGAACATGTCTCCAGCCGACGCCGCGTGCCCCACGGTGGGCACCAACTCTCGGAGTATTCTCGCGACAGATGCCAGGGGGTGGCTTATCATGCATGGGGACAGGAGTACGTCGTCGGGCCCTGTAAGCGGGAGTGGGCAAGAGCTCGGTTGTGCACGGGAACGGACACGAGACTTACTCAGGTTCGGGGCTCTCCGAGGAGATAACACCCCTAGTCCTGCTCTGCGGGGTCTCCGCATGGTTACTATGATCACAAGTGGTGGCTACAAGGTTGCTCCTAAAGCTGTGTGCTAGAGGAGGAAGAAGGGCAAGGCTAGCTCTCTTGCTTCTCCTAGCTATGGTGTATGTGGGTAGTACAATGGCTGAACCCTTTGCATGGGTGAGCCTGGGGGGCTTATATAGGCCTGCCCCCCAGGGGTACAATGGTAATACACCGGGTGGTAGGACCCGAGTGTCGGTGTCTTCGGTCGCCGGGTTCTCCGCCTACTGCTGGGGCCCACCTCTGGTGGATCCCGCCAGCTGCCGAGAATCCGGCCGACAGGTAGGGCCCGCCGCCTGCGGGCCACTCCGATTGCCTTTCACTATAGCGCTGTCCTTGCTGACGAGGGTGGCGTTACGCCGCATATGGCTACAGTCCCGCGCCGCGCCGGAGGGTGTCCGCCTGGTCGAGGTACACTATTGCCATGCTCCCCCGTATCCCCGGGGGAGTAGGTGGCACTGTTGCCACACTCCGTCTTGATCATGGTCGGTTGGTGCAGACTCCGAGGATGGAGAGGCCGGCAGCTAGGAGCCGGCCCGCCCCAGGAGCCGCCTTCTAGGGGCATGCCGCCTCCTGAAACGCGGTCGGGAAGCCGGCCGGACGCCCAGTCGGCCTGAGGGACTTGGCCAGCCCCGATGTCTTAAAACGTTCATGGGTGCGGATGAGGCTACCCGAGGTACATAACCCTGACAGAGAGCTTCCGAACGGGCCTTAAATTCAGTAAGTGGTCACATGATCAATAGTGGTACCATGTATATTGGTACGAGTAGTTTGAACCGTTTGACCTTTCTGAATTTGATTTGAATGAAGTTTGTAATATATATGATGGTTTGCACCTGCTATGTCTCTGTTGTGCACTCTAAGGCGCCTTATGATGTTATATCAACGACTCACATATTACACTATGGTATGTTGCGTCACTTCACGATTCCTATCAGGAATCGCCTATGGGCGGGTGCTATCGAGCCAGCCGAACACCGAAGCGTTGTATTTTTTTCTTCCAGTTTTGTAATATATGTTTTAAAAAATTATTCACGTTTTTGAAATTTCATCAGCAACATTTTATCCAAATTTAAATGAAAGGAAAATACATGCATGATGTCATCATGTTGTCGCTTGACAAAAGGTGCAAAAACAACCATCTAAATGGCTCCCTGAGGCGAGGCCAGCTACTGTCTCGCTCGATGCATACCAAAAATACTACTCCCTCCGTCTAGGTGTGTAAGTCATATTAGGAGGAGCTCCGCAACCTAGGTGGCTAAGGATTGGGCGAGGCAAAAAAATCAACATGAAAACCATCCAATAGCTGTACCCCATGACCGGCCAAAAATTCAGCAATTAATTCTTAATTGATAGGTATGACTGTTTGGCTAGCCCATGCAAGAATTAAATCCATCGCATGCAAGCCGGCTTGATTCCCTTGACTAACCAGCGCCTTCTTTCTATGCATGCGTAGGTCGTTTATTTAGGAATCAATCCCTAATTAATAGCCAGAGAAGAGAAAGCGTGGGTGGTTAAATGAGGTAGGAAGAAAACAAGAAAACAATTAATATTACGCGCCTAGGTGATTTGGGAATACGTGGTTTTCGTAAAGTGACTTACTCACCTAGACTGAGGGAGTATTGTTTTCGCCATAAGCGTTGCTTGGGCCGACACAATATGCGCCTTCCATGTAGTCGAGGGAAACTTCCGCTTGCTCCAAGCGACCAATAGATGCGGCGGAATCCCTATACACCGCGCAGGGTGACAACTGTCAACCAAACGCGCACCCCTGCTCGCTACGTGTTTGGGCCGGCCTAAGTAGTGAATATCAGACTTCCAGTTTTAGCGAAGAAGACCATCTTTTTGTTTTTCTTTCATTTTCCCCTTTCTTTTCTTTTCTTCTTTTTTTAGATTATTTGTTTTTCTTTCCTTTTCCTTTTTCTTTCTTCTTCTTTGTGATAAAAAAATCTTTGTCAAATTCAAAGTTTGGTTAAGCAGATAAAAAATGTTTATCAAATAAAAAACCATGAATTTTAGTAAATTTCCATCAAATTAAAAATATTTCTACTTCAAAATTTCTAATTTGTCATTTTTCAGAAATTCATATACACTTTTTGATGTCGTGAACATTTTCCGAATTCACAAAAACTCTTTTTGAAATCATGAATATGTTTCATATATGCAAACATTTTTTTGAAGCCCGTGAACATCTTTTTAAATTTATGAAAAAAATTTAAATCAGAAAAATGTCTATAATTCATGATTGTTTTTCATTTCGAGAAAATTTATTTTGAACTAAACATTTCTTGAATTCGTGAATATTTTGAAATTTGATTTAGTTAGAGAACTTTTTTTACTTTTTTTTTAGGATCTTTTTTTAATAAAGCAAAACAAACGGAAGGAAAGAAAAACAGGGGGCATTTCGCTCCCACATGGGCCGGCCCAAAAGCGAGCGAAGCGTTAACGTGCGAGAAGAAAAAAAGGGCGCTCAATTGGCCCGGCCCAGGAGCGTGTGCTTGCGCGCGATCGGGGAGGTCTCCTCCTCCTTCCCTCCCCTTTGGCGAACGGCGGCGGCTGTGGAGGCCGCCCGGCGACGCGAAGGCGCCTCCAATCAATCTTTCCTCCGTGCCCTAGAGCCGCCGCCGCCGTTCCCGAGTCCGCCTCCTCCATCCTTCTACCTCATCGCGTCCCCGCCGTCTCCGCAATGGAGGAGGTGCCGAAACGGGAGCAGAACCTGGTGAAGGTGGGGATGGACACCTGGAACCAGTCGTTCGGTGCACCCAGCAAGACCAGGTTAGTCCATATCCTCAAGAATCTCCACACCGCGGAGGTCAAAATCTACTCGGACGCGTCGAGGGAGTTCATCCAGCTATTGGGCGGCGATTCTGGTGGCGAGGTGCTCCGGGACTATGTCCAGCAGTCCCCGCGGCTCGTGGAGCTGATGGAGGCATGGCGGCTGCACCGGGAGAAGCCAGGGATGGCCTACATGCTCTCCCTGTTTGCCACTGTCCTGGGCAACCCCGGTGGCAAGTCGCGGCAGCATGCCTTTTCTAAGAAGTGCTTGGACGCCGTTGCTAGGACGATACTGGAGGATAAGGACAAGGTGGGGGATGTGCACCGTGAACTCAACAGCGGCGAGTTCCGGCGCCAGAATGCCGCACTGGATTTGCTTGCTGCCATTGTCAGGCGTGGTGGGGGGTTGGCGTCAGAGGTTGCCGAGAGCTTTGATTTCAAGATGGCTCTTGTCACGCAACTAGCAGGGATACAGAAGAAGAGAGGGGGCAGGGATGGGAGGAATCAGAAGAAAAAAGGTGCTAATTTTGGCTCTACAAGGCGATCACTTGTTGGGTTTGCCATGTCGTTCCTTGAGGTTGGGAACCCCAAGCTGCTAAGATGGGTCCTTCAACAGAGGGAGCTTTACTCAGGGGTGCTACGCGGGATTGGAGAAGATGATGCTGAGACCGTTGTGTATGTCCTCTCAACACTGCGGGATAATGTTTTGGTAGAGGAGTCGCTTGTCCCACCAGGGCTCCGCAGTGTCCTTTTTGGAAGTGCCACATTGGAACAGCTGAGCTTGATATCGGGGAATTTGGATCCAGGTGAAGCAGCTGACCTTGCTCATCAAGTGCTTGTCATGGTCTGCACTGATCCAAAAAATGGATTAATGCCATCCTCACATTTGAGAGGTAACGAGAAACACTTGCTGGATCTGATGAAGAAGTTGCATTCTACTGAGAGCATTCACCACAAGAATCTGTTGCTGGCTATTGTGAGTAAGAGACTTTCTTTTTGCGCGGCATACATGAATGAGTTCCCTTACAATGTTGAACCACGGCCATCCCCCTCTTGGTTAGTTCTTTTAGCATATGTACTCCCTCTGTAAATTAATATAAGAGCATTTAGATCACTATTTTAGTGATCTAAACGCTCTTATATTAGTTTACAGAGGGAGTATATAATTAATTTTGTTTTGAGTACAGTGCACTTATTTCTGTCTGATTGCCGTTTTGCAGGTTTGCTGCCATCTCCCTAGCAGCGGATATAATATCTTCAGCACAAACTGATAGCATATTTCATAGTTTCCTGTCACATGATCTGGTATCCGTCGATGATGAACAAGTACAGGTAGTTCTGAAGTGCATCGTGCCCCATGTATGCTCTCGAGCAGTGATAAATAGGGGATTGCAGCATTCTAATGATCTTGTGAAGCATGGTTCTCTGAGGCTTGTTTTTGAGTCAGTGAACCTACTGTGCTATGTTACTGAAGCAATCAATGGCGTGGTATCAAGTGTGGGATCGACATCAGAATTCAGTAGCTCAACTAAAGGGAAAATCAGAATGAACAGTTTCCCTGGATTAAGTTGTTCCACTGCAACAGATGCATTCTTGGTAGATAAACTTAACCAGGGAGACCAAATGCGTGTCAAGAGGTGGATATCTCTGAGAGAATACATTCAAGATGAAGTGCGCGGAGCTATTCCTGATCCACAGGTCCTTCTGAAGTTACTTTCTTCTGCCAGTCAGAAACACCAAAATTGTTCTCAGAGTAGACTTGAGAGACGTGCTCAGGTTTCTGAGCCTCAAAAGAAACAGAGGTGTAATGCTAACGATGATATTATTATTGGTGGAATTGATGTTGAGTGGGCCAAAAATGTATCTGAAGAGCAAGACCAAGACTTGGCAAGCGATCCTGCTACCACTCTGTTGAGATATGGGGCTTAGATAGGCAAGATGTGGAGATGAAAGGTGCAGAAGTGGTAGACAGTGTTTTCCACTCGAAGTTGCTTGATGTTCTCCGGCTCTATTTGGTAGGTATAGTAATATTTTATTATGCTTCCTCTATACCTTTTGATGTGTATAAACTTCATCATTCAACTATCCTAGCCTCTGTCTTCGTTGTCTGCGTCTACTTTTAAGGGATGTGTTTTTCTTAGTGCAACTTATAGCCTTGACATTCTAATCTAATTCTGTGCATTGATTATCTTCAAATTTTCTTTCAGAGGGTAATGCCCAGCTCATTTGATGGATCATTTGACTTCTTTAGGGTTATACCACCTAATCCGTTGGATCTATCCAAGGATGAGCAGCACTCCTTATTGTCACTTTTAGTTGAGTATTCAGGGCAACACGAGGGACATTGGGACCCAGAGAGAGTTCCAGAATCAATGCACAAGCATTTGCAACCACTGATTGACATCATGTTGCACTCACCAGTTAAGATCATCCGTGAGCGTACATTTTAGTTAAAGCTGCTCTAACAAGTTCTGGTGCGTTTGATCAGAACTTTGCGGAGATTGATGCATGGTTGGTTTTCTTGCCTGGGTATGAAGCCAAATGGTGTGTAAGAGAGAGCCTAGGAGTTGGAGTATCTAATAAATTGTCACACATTGTGATCCCTTTCCTCTGCGATGCTGTTTCATTGGTTGGGAACAATTTGTACAAATATGAAGAGCACATGCGAACGGTCATCTCTAAATCAGGCCAGCTTGAAGGTACTATTTTCTTTCGTGACATGGATGAGTGCCATTACACCTGTCTGAAATACATGTCATACTGTTTAACTTTCTTATCAACCATTAGCTGTTTTGCTTGGTCGTTAGGTTCCATTTGATCTGATATAGCGCCATATATAAATGTTACCGGTACCTGTAGGCCGCGGTGCAAAACAACATGGAAAATAGACGGCTGATTTTCAGTAAACCTTTCACGCCCCACCTGAAACACAGCATAACTATCACACTTCTACATTTAAGGGCGCAAAGTCTTCCATGTGTATATCATCAGATCATGTAAAATCATCAGATTTACCAAAATGCTTGGCTGCTTGTCTTGCAGTTGCTTGTTTGTACTATGCACTATGTTGTACCAGCATCCTTTCATCATCTGATCATGTTATCATCAAATTTACTTAAATACTTGTCTGCTGGTCTCATGGTTTTTTTGTTTATACTATGCTGCAATTAGATCTTCTTTTCTTGGACTTCTGTACTTCATTTTGAAATTAGTGATCACTCTTTAGCACTTCCTGATCATAAATGTGTTACTTTGTTGCACCTGTCCTTTGACTTTAAGTTATGTAGTCTTCCTTTGATACTTATTATCATGTCTTCTCTTTAAACAATTCCCTAATGAGATCTAGTTCATTCAGTCATTCATATTCTCACCTTTTTTTCTGTGTGTGGTTTGTAGTCTATTCTCCAGATTTCAGTCCTCTGGTTATTTGTGTTCTTCAGAAATGCCTTAGGCTACTTGACTCTGAGTCTGGAGGTATGGAAGTACGTGAGAAGTCGACAATTTCATTATATGTGTGCAACACAATCTACCTTATTCTGCAGTCCCAGGTATATCATTTATGTTGCCTACAGCTCTCTTGCCTATTTACCCTAATAATTGCATGTTCAAGTGACTGATCCGATGATGATCAAACAGGTAGATGCTCAATTATTGCTTGACCTTATTGGTACTGTTCTGAATCAGAGATTTGATATTTTTTCACCGGAAGAACTACAGTCTAGGATTTATATTGCTGAATGGAGGCCATTCATGAATTTGTTGCATATCTCTAGGAGTATCTCGGACCAACAAAATTCTAGTTTGTTCACAGCTGTGGAACATTCTTCTGAACTTCATTCAAACTCTTTGTCCTCTGTGATTAGAAAGGTTCAAGAAATGTTAAGGCAGCAACACACTAATTTGCCGGATGATGTAGCGACTGCATTCTTATTTTCAATCATGTGTGCAGCTCCACAGGACATTATCGGTAGCTTTCCAGAGCTTCTTGATGTTGTGAAAACACACTTTCCTTCTCATATGCAATTCTTGTCGTCAGTTCTTTATCTGCAACATGATTACCTAGCTGAAATTGCTACTTGTTGGCCGGATATTTTCTTCTGTAGTCTCAGACAGATTGAGGGTAATCTTGATGTTGATGAGGCCAAATGTCAAAACCACTCAATTTCTGCAGAATTGACTGCATTGAGTACATTCCTAAATGTGACTCCGTTCTGTGCACTCTTACCTTCAGTATTAAGCCTTGTGTTCTCTGGGCCAGCTAAAACTGGGGAGGCACATGCATTGCTACTTGATGCACTTGTCCGACTTATTCGAGCTAAGCTTTATGAAAGCACAATCAGTGAGTTGACATTTAATCTGAGAGTCATATTATTCTGGAGCCATCGCTTGCTGTTGTCATACACTAGGAAGGGTTCAAATGTTCTTGAAGAACTTTGTCATGTATGCTCCACTCTTGTTGATAGCATATTTGAGCGCATCCGAGTTTTGGCTGCTAATACTGCTGACTTGAATGCTTCAGCGGAATGTTTCCAAGATATTGTTGAATCGGTTCTCCACCATCCTACTATTGACCTGCCACGTTCCTTATCCAATTGCCCAGACTTGACAGATGGGAGTGCGGAACATGTGGAAGAAGCATTTACTAGTTTTTCAAAGGAAAATCTGCACCTTGTAGATGGTTTTGTTGTGAATCTTCTTAGTAAACTATATGACCTTTTACTGTTGGCTGGTAATGATGGTCAGTCCTTAGAGTCGCTGTTTGCTTCCCCAAAGGTCATGCTAGAAAAAATACTGCTGTTGTTCAAGGATAAATTTGAAGTCTGCATGGACAATGGAAACTTTGGACTGCTTTTGCCAAATTTCTACATGGTTCGGGCATTGAAAAAATTCATGTCCCCTGTCAGACTTCTAGAACTTGTAAATTGGATGTTCTCAGAGTTAGAAAGTCGTGGGTCGAGTTGTTCAGCTGCATTTGCCCCTGCTGCTTTTGTATGTCTATCTGTTGCTGATATTGCCATGGAATTACTGTATGATTATCTACAACAAACTGATCAGAGATCAGAATCCTGTCAATTATGGGGCTTGGAGATTAGAAGTTCAGATATTGCCACCATTCAGCGAGTATATCATTTCATTCTCCACTTTACTGCTAAACTGAATCTTGAATCTGCTGATGTTTGCTTGCTGAAGATGTTGATTCGTATCCATAATGCAGAAAGATCTGCAGGACAGAACGCTGAATATACTGCATTCCACATGATGTTATCTACCATGGCCACCAACACTCCCCTTAGCATTCTTCATCACTGTATGTTTCCCACATCTAAGGTTAAAGCAAAAGTTTTATGGTTGCTTTTGGAAGTAAGCCCTATACACATGAACTTTTTTGGCCAGATGTTGATGAAAGTTCTAGAAGAAGACACTTCTATTCTGCAAGGAATGGATTACAATTCTGATTCTTCACGGGCTCATGAGGATAGCTCTATACTTCTGCTGCCTGCTGCTTTGTCATACATGAGGCATCACAGTGATGGCCATATGCAGTGTGCTGAATTCCTTGAGCCACTTGCAAACTTTTACTGTGAAATGCTATTAGGTGATAATGGGTTTCCATGTTGGAAAAGTTTTATTACTAGGAGCATTTTTGAGGAAAATTTTGGTGACTTTCAACATGAATCAGTTCAAGATATGATGGATTATTTCAGTGACACTCTCTTGGGGAAGTCTGTTACCATGTTGCACTACTGCTTGTCTTTAAAAGAAATGCCCCGGAAGCAACGCTTGGAAATAGTTGCTTCACTTTGTCCACAATCTTCTGGCCTATTAGATTCTGATGTCAATGATATTAATCCTGACTCACACAAAGGTCATCTGAAGCTTACTAATAAATTGCTTGCAAAGATATCGTTGATTAGGTTGTTGCTGTCTCCCCCAAGAAGATTGTCATCTAATGAGACAGCATCAGACAGGGAGTCCAAGAGAGTGAGCAATGCTAAGCTGAATTTCATAAGCATCTTGGTCAGAACTTTGGATCAAATACTCAGGAATTTCCCCCGATGTGATGGTTTATCCCACTCTGATAAACAACAAAGGGTCGTCCGTTCTTTGGAATATACAGTTCTCAAGAATATTATCGAACTGTCTTCAGAGATTCAAACTCATCTGAACCAATTGAAGTCAATACCTTTCCTTAACCAATTCATCAGATCATCTCTCTTGCACAGGTTCAATGATCATGTCACACTAAAAGCAATTCGATGCGTTCTTGTTGTATTATCAGAAGGGAAGTTTCCTGCTGATGAAATTCTTGAGCTCATACTGGGCCACTCCCATTTTCTGTCGTCAATAACCTGCAGTGAAGTTTCTGAATATTCAGCTGCATTTAATGCCACAGGGAGCCTTCTACAGCCAGCACCAGGCATTTTAAAATCAGTCGATTCTCTTTTCACTAAAAAAAGCGAGTTCCATATTTGCATAGCAGAAAAGAGAAAAATAGAAATGATCAGATTACTCAGGATACTGTATGATATTAAGAGTAGACAACAGAGTAATGGCCTATTGAATGAATCAAGAGAGCTAAGTTTCTTGCTTTTATCTGTTTATGGTGCAACTCTTAGCGAAACAGATCTGGAGATATTTAATCTTATGAATGAGATAGAGTCACATGAGTGCAAAACTATCGCTGAAATGGATCATCTATGGGGGAGTGCAGCTGTTAAATATAGATAAGAATTGAAACTGGATTCTTCAATATCAGAAATCCACAAAACAGAGAACACAGAAAGTAATAGTAGGCGAAGGGCGGCGCTATTTCGGGAGAACATACCAATTGATTCTAAGCTCTGTGTCATGACAGTCTTGCAATTTTGCTACAAAAGGTCTTCAAGGACTTCTGTGTTCTCACTAGAACAGCTTCGTCAGGACAAATTTGATGATATTTTGAAGGTAATTTGTTGAATAGTGGTTCCAATTAGGGTTTTAGCTTCATTATTGTTCTTTTATGCTTTCGTGGTTGCACTTTTTGTCCACCCGGCTCACATGTTACCTCATGTTCCTAAACCACTCTTAACATTGATTGACAGACAACATCTCGAAGCATCGATATGGTTCGGATTTATGATCCTATGTTTATCTTGTGTTTCTTGATTCATACTCTTCTCATGGGTTACATTGAGCCTGCTGAATTCTCTCGAGTTGGGCTGCTTGCCATTACGCTTGTTTCCATATCATCTCCTGATGAAGAATTGAGAAAGCTTGGTTATGAATCTCTAAATACATTCAAAAAATCACTCGAGGTAATGCTCTGCTATTTTTGAGATCCTGATATTTTATCAGTCGACTTGTTTATTAATTGTAAGTATCTCATCAATTATTACCTTGCCCTGCCTGCAGTTGTTAGTTATGTTTACTTGCTTAGTTGCCAGCTATAGCATCAGTATAAAATTTGGGTTGGGTTTCCAGAACATGCATAATATAAATTTCATAATCTATAGCCGTTATACCGCTTCTAACTTTTATAAACAAAATCATGTTCTTGCATCAATATATCCATGTTCCAGCAGTACTTTACATTTTCTTGGTGCACTCGAACTGCTGTGAAAGATTATCCTTATCGACATTCTGGGAGCAATTTGATGCCCAATCTGAGTACAGAACAAATTTTGTGCCCGTAATTTAATTTGGAAGTCCATTTTATATTATGTTGTACACCTGTGACATGTGCAGGCTTCTCAGAAAAGCAAGGAAAAATGGCAGCTCCAGCTTCTTTTGACATATCTACAGAATGGGATATCCAAACCATGGCAGAGGATACCTTCCATTATTGCTATTTTTACCGCAGAAGCATCATTGACACTGCTGGATAGCACGCATACCCAGTTCAATACCATAAGCAATTTTTTGATGAATTCAGCCTCTGTCGACATGCAGGTGGGTCGGTTATTTTTTACTTACACATGTGAACTATCGTGAGCTATGAATATCATGTTGCATTTATCTTTATCACTTTTTTTTGCAGAGCATTCCATTATTTCCAACATTATTGAAGAGTAGTTCTGTGCATTTCAAAGCTGATCGATTGTGGATGCTTCGCTTATTATACGCTGGATCAAATCTAGCTGATGATGCTACGATATGCAAGAACAAAAGTGTTTTAGAGCTTGCTCTTGCCTTTTGTTCTTCAGCTATTTCAGATTCTGAATCGAAGCATTTAATCCTTCAGGTAACACTAATTTTTTATTAGCATATATTTGACTTTAGGATGTGTATGATGATGCACTAAACTTAAAAAGTTACTATGTGCGTTACGTTAAGGAGTTAGTGTGCAGCAGTACAAGGACCCTTTTATATGCTTACTATCCTGTCTTACTTCTGTACAACTGCCAAGAGCTGAAGCATGCCCTGAAATACAACATAAGAAGTGTAACAATGTGTGATAAATAGAGTTGTCTCTAAACATCAGTATACCTTTCTGTGCCGCACTTGACATTAAGCAACATTTCATCATGCATATTTTGTACTGTTATTTGATTTGATCCTGTCCATATTGGCATGTATTGATCATTTTCATGTGAAATGTGCTATTTTTCTTGTCTCCTGAAATATAATAAATCAGTATTATTTCAAGTATTTATCCCACTTAGATTGATCCCTTTGCATGTAGGTGCTAAAGAAGTGTGCGAAGCTGCCAGTTCTAGCTCAGCATTTAGTAAAAACTTGTGGCCTTCTGTCGTGGATATCCTCTGTTATTTCAACTCAGGACAAAGGACTGGACAACAACTCTAGTTCCAGAATAGCTGGGTTAGCATTGGAGGTAAGCGACTGTTTTAAACTATCTCAACTATGGTGCACACCATTCTTAGAAGCAACAAGTCAGTACATGCTCTTCCATTTTTCTTGTGAATCTTCACGAACTTGTAATCCATCAATTATATCACGGGATTTCTGTTTGTGAACATGAGTGTCAATTATAAACAGCAGTTTTTTGCTGCACTAATTGTTAGGTGCAGCTCTCTGTATTAAATACAACTGATATATTTGTCATTAGACACTGTTAGTTTGACCCCTTCGGCTCCAGCACTAGAACCTCGCTATGCCTAGTAGCGTTATGATTCTGGGTTCATATGCTGGAAAGGATTACCGGATAGAAAAATACTTCCTGGAAAATCAGTGAGAGAATAGCCTGACAACCCCCAGAGTCCTCTATGTGTGCATCTCACTCTCATGCCCATCAACATGGGATTCGGGGTCCATCCTTCCCTCCACATTCCGAGTTGGTAGTCAGGAGCATTACAAAAACTAGCAGGCAGCAGCCTTGAACTGCCAATTGATATTTCATTTACTGTGAAAGCATCCGCTGCTGGCAATGTAATCAAAGTTGAAGCTCTTGATGCAAGCGTCGAAACGAGTTGCGGCAACTGCCACTCAAGGTCCTCTGTTATGTGGGCCATAACCTTCCAGTGGAGGGCAGGGCCAGCCGAGCCAAGCTGGGGCAAGTGGTTGGGAAGTCGACCTTGCATAGGATTGGTGCCTGCAGGAAGTCCTTCAGTCGTACCATATTAGGGTGTCGACTAATTGGTAAAAGGTCCTATTTAATAGGTTTCATATTCATAGCTGGACAGGTTTGCGTTTACAGTCGAAGTTAAACTCTCCTAAGTTGGGCAAGTGGCCGGGAAGTCGACCTTGCGTAGGATTGGTGCCTGCAGGAAGTCCTTTAGTCGTACCATATTAGTGTGGTGACTAATTGGTAACAGGTCCTATTGAATAGGTTTCATATTCATAGCTGGACAGGTTTGCGTTTACAGTCGAAGTTAAACTCTCCTAAGTTGGACTAGTCTGTCCTAGAAAATCAAGCAGTCAATAGACTTCAGTTCTGTAATCCCTAGCCCTTGACCCCCACTACACTCTGCCTAATGGTGTGGTGCGACGATGCTACAATCCATGCAAGCACCTGCAGGGCAGGGCTGTTACGAGATTCTTTCGTCTTTCACAGTCCATGAGAAGAGCAGATCGACAGTGAAGCGATACGGTGACAGGAGTACTGAGCAAGAGGAGTCCGCTGCCTTCCTCATATCAAGAGGGAGCCTATTAGTAAGGTTGGCCTAGACTTTGCACCTGTGGGCTGTGGAGGTTGGGGTGTGGGGTGCCATACTGCCGGGTTCCTTTCTGCGCTGATGGACCCCATAATCCCAATCCCACACATGGGAGTTGACGTCTATGTGAGACAGTGAGAGTGACTAGGGATCGATTAGTGGATGCCAATCTTTCCTGGTTGTGCGAGGATAGCTGGGCGGATTATGGCAGATTGTTAGGCTTGAGGTTTGGGGATAAAAGATTGAGTAGAACACAAGGTTGAATGAGCACATGGTAGTGTGTGAATGAAGAGGGAGAGGAAGATTTAAAGGGCAAAAGTGTCGTCTCATACACCTGTTATTGAATTAGTTTTATAGTTTGGTGGCTGAATATGGTACTGGCCATGATGTTTCTTTACGTTAAATACTGTTTCAAACTGATATAGTCCCTCTATATGGATATATAGAGCCTAGTACATGTTTTGAGATTTACTTTGACCATCCATAAGAGCAATAATATATGCGATGTATCCCACAAAAAGTACACCCTTGAATTCATATTTTTAAGGAGTTTTCAATCCCACAAAAAGTACACCGTTGAATTCATATTTGTAAGAAGTTTTCAATGGTATAATTTTTACAGCATGCATCTCATATAATATTGATCTTATCAATGGTCAAAGTAAATCTCGAGATACAAATTAGGCCCTACATATCCGGATGGAGGGAATAGTTTTTTAGGGTCAAGAATCTGTTGTTGAAAGAGATAAGTGCACATTACACCCCTGAATTATGGCAGGAGTTCACCCTGAACTCCAAAACCAGCAAGAAGGCACCCCTCAACTATCAAAACTAGTCACATACTATTGGCACATACATATTGTCATAGCTTCCCCAACATGCTTTGAACTACCAAGGATTACTTTGCTAGCTATGACACACTGTATGCTATTTTTGGAACAGGCTTAAATTGCACTGAGTACAATCCTTCGTGAATGACCAGCTTTGGCACATGGTTTTCTTGTTTATGGTTTTGAGAACTAACATTCTCTATGTTCTATGAAATATACACTTTACAATAGTTTTATGAAAGCTACCCTCTCGTTGTCTCTAATTTTTGTGTGCTTTGTTCAGGTACTCAATGCTTTGATCTTATCAAGATTCATCACGGAATGGCTCCAAGAAACTGCACTTGAGCAACTATCAGAAATATCTAAATGTCTGTATCTGCTAGTTGAAGATGGAAAATTATTGAAAGGGGATATCACCATGTTGAGTTCAATTCTAAATGTTATTGCATGTACAATGAGGTTGTCTATGAAAAGGAAGATATACCAACCGCATTTTACCTTGTCCCTCCATGGCATATTTAAGTTGTGCCAAGCTATTGATGGCAATTCAAGAAGTATCGAACTTAAGCCATCAATGGAGCTTGGTACTGATGTCGTCCTTATGAACGGTCCTCTGCCAATTTTTTTCTGAAATGGTACTTTTTTGTGCCCCTGAATTCATTTAATGAGCACTTGACATTATTGCTTTAGTATTGTGATCAGAATGTGAACCTAAATGTTCAAAATTATTGCTTCTGTATTGCGATCGTATCTAGATCTTCATAATCATTTTCTGCTTTTGTTTGCCAATGACAGGATAAGTCAAGAAGTGTGATGGTTGTTTCATGGGTAACTTCCAATATCTTCTGGTTGTGTAAACAAAAGTCTGCAGCGGAAATGTCATGTGAAGAGCCACTAAACAATGAGTGTCTACTATCAAAGATATTGCGTTGGTTAGTGGCTTCTGTAATCCTTGGCAGAATCTCCCGCATCTCTCCTGAAAAGAGGGGAGGTCTTGCCACGAGCACAAATAGTCCCGGAACTCTTCAGTCTTTCTTGAACCATTCATCTGAAACCTTTGAAATGGCGGATAGTCACGTTGCGGATGAGGCGCTGGCTGCCATTATACTTTACCTACAAGGTCACGTGAAAAAGAAGATTGATACTTTGCCGTCGGTTGTGACGGCTCTTAGCTTGTTACTTGTTGACAGATGCAGCGAACAAGGTACGCTTGGATCTGTTGTGTTATGATACCAAGATGTTTCATTATTATACTTCCAAAGTATAAATGTTGAGTCTTGTCTCCAGGTTAATTGCTTATGAGTGTGCGCTAACTATTTTCTAACCTTTGTGAATCAGTTTTGGTTGATAGCCGCGGACAAATCGAAACGCTTTGCTCGAAGATACATTGCCCCGCCGAATCTAATCCCGCATGGAGATGGTATGTGTAGCATTCTTATTATCTGCGAGCATATGCTTTTTGTGACGATGAGCAGGTGATTTAATGGTCTTTTTTATTCTCTCAGGCATTATTATCTACCTTGGAGAGATCCTGCCTTGCAGCACACTGCGACAGAGCGCATGGAAGTAGAGCAGTCATGCCGAAGCCTGTTGATCATGTTTTCTAATGCCCTGAGCGCTGCTGGGTTGCCGGCAGGTATCCCGGTGTTGTCTGTTGGTGACATTGACAAGTCTGGGCTGTTCCAGTGGGAAAGAGACTCCGTGGTTGAGCAGCCTCACGCGTAGTTCGTTGACTGATTTGCAGTTGACTAGGCTAGTTTTTTTTTTTGCGGGAAGTTGACTACTAGGCTAATTGCTGGAGAAATTAGCGAATTCATCGTTTGCATGATTTTTTATATTTATTTAAAGAAGTGATGGCTGGTTCAGTTGGCGATTTTGGGTTTTAGATGCACCAAACTGAACTTGTGCGACCGACCTATCTGTTTGGAAGAAAAATGCCAGTGATCTGCGTTTAGATGAGATGATGAAGAAAAATGTGGTTATTTTCAGCAATTTACTCTGCTTTGAACTTGGATTTTGATACTTGTGGTGATTACCTTTCATTTTCTGGGATTGCTTCCTGGGGTCATCTCTAACTGTTGCCAAAGGAATTGGAGTTCTTTTTTTAATAAAAAAACACAAGAAGGGGCACGAAGAACCCAGTACTGCATCGACATCTCTGTTGCCAAAGGAATTGGAGTTCTTTTTTTAATAAAAAAACACTGCATCGACAAAGCGGTGGGGCAGTGCATTTTTCAGCTGGACCCAAAGAGAAAGAACACAATCGAGTCCTTGGCAGCCTCCATCCTTTGGTGGAGCTCAGGAATGAACCTAAAACTAATCCAGGATCCAACACCCACCATGCAGATAATTAATCTTTATGCGAGTGTGACATGTAATGCCTTGTATATTTGTCTACCTTTGGTCCCCAAGAGCCGTCTTGGTTAGATTTTCGTGTCTGGTCAGTGATTGGACAAGTTGCCCGGGCGTATGAGGAGGGTTTGAAGGGTCCAGCTGTAGATGCTCTTATCATGCTATTTACATACAACTAACCGTGGTATTGTTTCAACAACGTTTTTGCTAAACATTTCGACCAAAAACACTAAAAAATATATCATGTACATGGAAATTTCTTCAAAAGCATTTTACCGAACATTTCAAGTGCACGCGATAGATGAACAAAGAAGTAAAATTTAGAAGAAGGTGGTTTGCTGGCAGGTTGCAACATTGCGTTCAAGATGAAAAGTTGTGTTGTGGTTCACCAATTAGTTACCTCGTTTAGGAATTGATACAAGTTGTACACCACGTAAGAAGTTATCACAACAACCAGCTTAGTCCATGTGCTCGTCACAATTCTCAAGTCAAGTTTTGGTGCCACGAGTTTGGAAAGAGTCAAGTTAGTACAGCTTTTTAAATAAACAGTGTTGACTTTTCTGGCACGTCAGCCCTGACGGGTGGGTCCCGCTTGTCATAAATAAACGTGTTTAAATCATCTAAATTGATCATTTTTTGAAAGTGGTGGTTTTTAGTAACAAAATTACAAAAAGTTTGTAGTTTCCGGTCACTTTTTTGAATGTGATAGTTTAGTGGAACGGCAACCCCAAATGTGGTAGTTTTTCTTGGGTCAGTTGGTGGAGGAAGAGTAGTCTTCTTTCTTGGCTATAGAGCGGAGAAGGTGCTCTCCCAAGTCAAAATTCGTCCCCACAATACACAGTTGGAGCTCTCGTTTGTCTGAATGGATTCGATCTCCACATTGATGTGGTCTTGGTGGCAAAAGGATTCGACCATTGGAGCTATGGTGCAGCGGGAAGGATCATGTGTGAATTTGCATGCAGCATGCGTACTGTGTTACATGAAGCGCGTAGCACCTTCTCCTGCTGCTCCTGCTCACGAAGGAAGACCACATTTGGTCCACCAGAAGAAGACCGAAGAGATGTTCTTGGGCGAGCTGGTGACCGGAGATGGGCTCCGCGGCCTGGTGCTGGTGGTGAACGAAGGAAACTCTTCGGTCTGCTGGTGAAGGAAGGAAGACAGGCTCTTGGTCCTGGAGGAGACCGACAGGCAGGGTGTTGGAATTGAAAACAATCAAAAAGGAAGATATAGTTTCGAGATTTGGCTTTATTTTTCTTCCTCGGCTAGCTCTAGTGATCCAAGCTTTGCAGGAAAAAAGTGGCTAGCGGATCCATGCGGTGCGGACGGGTCGGTAAACTCGGGGCCTCGGGGGAAGGTGGATCGTGCCCCTAGTTCGGATCTGTAGCTAGAATTTAGTTTTTCATTACTCAAACTCAAAGTAATTAAGATCGTAAGTTAAGGATTTGCTTTCTTCTGCTATCACCTACTCACTTGCTGGGACCTTTTACCATTACTCAAACTCAAAGTAATTAAGATGGTTAAGTTGATAAGACTAATAGTGAGTAGGTGATAGCAGAAGAAAGCAAGCAGAGCGCCAACAATGGGCGGGCACCTCAAGCGCGGAGGCGGAGCTTGTGTAAGCTGAGGCAGAGCTTGTGCGGCACTCCTATGGAGAAGGGGACAGCGGGAGCTAAGATAAGATCAGTTCACGGGTCCATCTCATTGGAGAGACCAAGGAGAAGCTTAACACAGGGTGATGATCTAGGCGAGGCGTACTGCAGATCAAAGTGACTCATGGGCCGGGCCCCACATGAAAGCCACCCGTGCTGCACGGCCAACCCGGATATATCTCAAACGCTGCCATCTGGGACTTTTCTGAATAAATGCACCGCATGCCCTTTCTAAGAAAAGGAGTGAGTGAGCAGGCCTACTTAAATGCCAGCGGCCAGCCGACTGCCGTAAGCAAGCTTGTTCCCGCAAAGCCCTCTGTCTCCGATTTGAGGCATAACACGTTCGAACCATGTGATTCGGACGGTTGTGAGGGTTTAATGGTTGGTGTTGGAGATCTTTAGTTTTTATGCATCACTAGCAACCACCGCTCCCGAGAGCGAAATCATCCGTTTTCTTGCAGTCCTCTTGGCAGGGCATTTTTTTAGAAAGCACCACCCAAAGTCCACACAACACCAGACTAAGCATCTCTAGCAGATCACGTAAACTCGAGCATCCAGCAAAATAACCACTGGTTCACGAGATGGAGGCGATTTTTCCGCCCCCAAATAAATTCCGAATATTCGACCATCCTAGATTTTTTTTGCGGGATTCTGCATATTCCGGACCGTTTCCGCTATATCTATGAGAATGGGGGCAATTTTTACGGGGCCTGAAAATCAAGAAACGATTGGCGGGACGAAACTTTCAGCTCCCGCCACCGTCTTCTTCGAGCGTGACCTCGTCGGATCGCCTCAACGCCGGCGACCACCGGACCCTAGCTGCAGCGCCACAAACTGCCGCTGCATGAGCTAGCTGCTGCCGTCAAAGCATCTCCAGCCGTTCGGCCGCCCAGGGGCTTGAAATAGCGCCGCCTGGGGGTGCGCCGGCTAAAAAATCGGCGTGGGGGCGATCGGTTTTCTAGCCGTCGGCCCCAGGTCACCCCCAGGTGCCGCTTTTTAAAGTTTTTTTAGAAACATACTCGGCCAAAATTCGGCCAAACACGACACAGAATTCGGCAAAATTTAGGCGTTTCATTGTTTTTTTACATACTGAAAACATAATCTAAAACAAAAAAACAACAACTACTACTGCCGCGCCGCCTACAGGCCGAAGAGCTTGCCGAAGGCGATGTAGTCGCCACCGTCGTCGTCATCCTCCTCCTTCTTCACGCCGCTGCCATCCCTGATGCACCCCTGCCTTGGGTCGCCTTGGCGAACGGGTTTGGCTGGCGGCGGTGCCTCGTCGTCGCTGTCTTCAAGGAGGATGACGCCGCCCTCGTCGCGGCTGCGGCGCCGAGCAGAGATCTCCTCAAGGGCGCGCTGGCGCTCCATCTCCAGCCGGTAGTAGTTCTCGCGCCACTTGATGGCGACCTCGTCGGCGGTGGCCATGTCGTCGTGCTCGCTCTTATCGGCGACGAGCCCCGGCTCCGTCTTCGGCTTGACGAGGCGGGAGGAGGGAGCAGAGGAGCCATCGCCGTCCTCGTTGATGATGAGGGCGCCGTCGCGGGTCGACCGGCGTCTCCATGGGCTCGGACTTGACGTTGGCAAGCACCGACGAACTGGACGAATGGGAGGAGGAAGAGGACCCGCCCGCCATGCGCCTTGGCAACCAAGGGCCCCCGCTCCGGCGGGGGACCGGGGCCGGGGCCGCCGGGTACTCGAGCGGCGGCTCGTTGCCGCCCTCGAGGTGCTCGAGGACGAAGTGGAGGGTGCGCCTAGGGATGCCCCACCACAGGTGGCGGCCATCGTTGTTGTGGCGCCCCCTCACCGACGCGTTGTTGGTGGAGGCCAGCTGTTCCTCGAGGCGGCGTTGGAAGTACGCCGCCCACTGCGCGTGGTTGTTGGCGGCGTACTCCAGACGGCCCCGCACCTCCTCCGGCAGGGAGGCCTGAACGCACGTGATCTCGCCGTGGAAGCGGTCGGCGTCGGGCTGCGGGGGAACGGGGACACCTCCGGCGCTGAGCCTTGATACGTCTCCGTCGTATCTACTTTTCCAAACACTTTTGCCCTTGTCTTGGACTCTAACTTGCATGATTTGAATGGAACTAACCCGGACTGATCTTTGTGCAGAAACAAAAGTTCTCGGAATGACCTGAAACTTCACGGAGATTATTTTTGGAAATAATAAAAAATATTGGCGAAAGAATCAAGGCTAGGAGGCCCACACCATGTCCACGAGGGTGGGAGGCGCGCCTGCTGAAGGAAATATGCCCTAGAGGCAATAATAAAGTTATTATTTATTTCCTTATATCATGATAAATGTTTATTATTCATGCTAGAATTGTATTAACCAGAAACGTAATACTTGTGTGAATACATAGACAAACAGAGTGTCACTAGTATGCCTCTACTTGACTAGCTCGTTAATCAAAGATGGTTATGTTTCCTAGCCATTGACATGGGTTGTCATTTGATTAACGGGGTCACATCATTAGGAGAATGATGTGATTGACTTGACCCATTCCGTTAGCTTAGCACTCGATCGTTTAGTATGTTGCTATTGCTTTCTTCATGACTTATACATGTTCCTATGACTATGAGATTATGCAACTCCCGTTTACCGGAGGAACACTTTGTGTGCTACCAAACGTCACAACGTAACTGCGTGATTATAAAGGTGCTCTACAGGTGTCTCTGAAGGTACTTGTTGGGTTGGCGTATTTCGAGATTAGGATTTGTCACTCCGATTGTCGGAGAGGTATCTCTGGGCCCACTCGGTAATGCACATCACTTAAGCCGCAACTAATGAGTTAGTTGCGGGATGATGTATTACGGAACGAGTAAAGAGACTTGCTGGTAACAAGATTGAACTAGGTATTGAGATACCGACGATCGGATCTCGGGCAAATAATATACCGATGACAAAGGGAACAACGTATGTTGTTATGCGGTCTGACCGATAAAGATCTTCGTAGAATATGTGGGAGCCAATATGAGCATCCAGGTTCCGCTATTGGTTATTGACCGGAGACGTGTCTCGGTCATGTCTACATAGTTCTCGAACCCGTAGGGTCCGCACGCTTAACGTTTCGATGATAGTTATATTATGAGTTTATATGTTTTGATGTACCGAAGGTTTTTCGGAGTCCCGAATGTGATCACGGACATGACGAGGAGTCTCGAAATGGTCGAGACATGAAGATTGATATATTGGAAGCCTATATTTGGATATCGGAAGTGTTCCGGGTGAAATCAGGATTTTACCGGAGTACCGGAGGGGTTACCGGAACCCCCCGGGGGTTAATGGGCCATAGTGGGCCTTAGTGGAGAAGAGGATAGGCGGCCAGGGCAAGGGCCGCGCGCTCCTCCCCCCTAGTCCGAATAGGACAAGGAGAGGGGGGCGGCGCCCCCCCTTTCCTTCTTCTCCTCCTCCTCTTTCCCCCTCCACTCCTAATCCAACTAGGAAAAGGGAGGGAGTCCTACTCCCGGTGGGAGTAGGACTCCACCTGGCGCGCCCCTCCTGGCCGGCCGCACCTCCCCCCTTGCTCCTTTATATACGGGGGCAGGGGCACCCTGGAGACACAATAATTGATCGTTTGATCTTTTAGCCATGTGCGGTGCCCCCCTCCACCATAGTCCACCTCGATAATACTGTAGCGGTGCTTAGGCGAAGCCCTGCGTCGGTAGAACATCATCATCGTCACCACGCCGTCGTGCTGACAAAACTCTCCCTCAACACTCGGCTGGATCGGAGTTCAAGGGACGTCATCGGGCTGAACGTGTGCTGAACTCGGAGGTGCCGTGCGTTCGGTACTTGATCGGTCGGATCATGAAGATGTACGACTACATCAACCGGGTTGTACTAACGCTTTCGCTTTTGGTCTACGAGGGTACGTGGACAACACTCTCCCCTCTCGTTGCTATGCATCACCATGATCTTGCATGTGCGTAGGATTTTTTTTTGAAATTACTACGTTCCCCAACAGTGGCATCCGAGCCTGGTTTTATGCGTTGATATTATATGCACGAGTAGAACACAAGTGACTTGTGGGCGATATAAGTCATACTGCTTACCAGCATGTCATACTTTGGTTCGGCAGTATTGTTGGATGAAGCGGCCCGGACCGACATTACGCGTACGCTTACGCGAGACTGGTTCTACCGACGTGCTTTGCACACAGGTGGCTGGCGGGTGTCAGTTTCTCCAACTTTAGTTGAACCGAGTGTGGCTACGCTCGGTCCTTGCGAAGGTTAAAACAGCACCAACTTGACAAACTATCATTGTGGTTTTGATGCGTAGGTAAGAACGGTTCTTGCTAAGCCCGTAGCAGCCACGTAAAATTTGCAACAACAAAGTAGAGGACGTCTAACTTGTTTTTGCAGGGCATGTTGTGATGTGATATGGTCAAGACATGATGCTAAATTTTATTGTATGAGATGATCATGTTTTGTAACCGAGTTATCGGCAACTGGCAGGAGCCATATGGTTGTCGCTTTATTGTATGCAATGCAAACGCCCTGTAATGCTTTACTTTATCACTAAGCGGTAGCGATAGTCGTAGAAGCATAAGTTGGCGAGACGACAACGATGGTGTCGCGCCGGTGACGATGGTGATCATGACGGTGCTGAAGGAAATATGCCCTAGAGGCAATAATAAAGTATTATATATTTCCTTATATCATGATAAATGTTTATTATTCATGCTAGAATTGTATTAACCGGAAACATAATACATGTGTGAATACATAGACAAACAGAGTGTCACTAGTATGCCTCTACTTGACTAGCTCGTTAATCAAAGATGGTTATGTTTCCTAGCCATAGACATTAGTTGTCATTTGATTAACGGGATCACCTCATTAGGAGAATGATGTGATTGACTTGACCCATTCCGTTAGCTTAGCACCCGATCGTTTAGTATGTTGCTATTGCTTTCTTCATGACTTATACATGTTCCTATGACTATGAGATTATGCAACTCCCGTTACCGGAGGAACACTTTGTGTGCTACCAAACGTCACAACGTAAATGGGTGATTATAAAGGTGCTCTACAGGTGTCTCCAAAGGTACTTGTTGGGTTGGCGTATTTCGAGATTAGGATTTGTCACTCCGATTGTCGGAGAGGTATCTCTGGGCCCACTCGGTAATGCACATCACTATAAGCCTTGCAAGCATTGTGACTAATGAGTTAGTTGCGGGATGATGTATTACGGAACGAGTAAAGAGACTTGCCGGTAACGAGATTGAACTAGGTATCGAGATACCAACGATCGAATCTCGGGCAAGTAACATACCGATGACAAAGGGAACAACGTATGTTGTTATGCGGTCTGACCGATAAAGATCTTCGTAGAATATGTGGCAGCCAATATGGGCATCCAGGTCCCGCTATTGGTTATTGACCGGAGAGGTGTCTCGGTCATGTCTACATAGTTCTCGAACCCGAAGGGTCGGCACGCTTAACGTTACGATGACAGTTTTATTGAGTTTTGATGTACCGAAGTAGTTCGGAGTCCCGGATGAGATCGGAGACATGCCGAGGAGTCTCGAAATGGCCGAGACGTAAAGATCGATATATTGGACGACTATATTCGGACTTTGGAAAGGTTCCGAGTGATTCGGGTATTTTTCGGAGTACCGGAGAGTTACGGGAATTCGTATTGGGCCTTAATGGGCCATACGGGAAAGGAGAGAAAGGCCTCAAAAGGTGGCCGCGCCCCTCCCCATGATCTGGTCCGAATTGGACTAGGGAAGGGGGGCGCCCCCTTCCTTCTTTCTCCTTCCCCCTTCCCTTCTCCTACTCCCACAAGGGAAGGAGGAGTCCTACTCCCGGTGGGAGTAGGACTCCCCCCTTTGGCGCGCCTCTCCCCTTGGCCGGCTGCCTCCCCCTTGCTCCTTTATATACGGGGGCAGGGGGCACCCCAGAGAGATAACAATTGATCCTTGAGATCTCTTAGCCGTGTGCGGTGCCCCCTCCACCAAATTACACCTCGATAATACCGTTGCGGAGCTTAGGCGAAGCCCTGCGTCGGTGAAACATCATCATCGTCACCACGCCGTCATGCTGACGAAACTCTCCCTCAACACTCGGCTGGATCGGAGTTCGAGGGACGTCATCGAGCTGAACGTGTGTAGAACTCGGAGGTGCCGTACGTTCGGTACTTGATCGGTCGGATCGTGAAGACGTATGACTACATCAACCGCGTTGTGATAACGCTTCCGCTGTCGGTCTACGAGGGTACGTGGACAACACTCTCCCCTCTCGTTGCTATGCATCACCATGATCTTGCATGTGCGGAGGAAAATTTTGAAATTACTACGTTCCCAACAGTGGCATCCGAGCCTGGTTTTATGCGTTGATGCTATGCACGAGTAGAACACAAGTGAGTTGTGGGCGATATAAGTCATACTTCTTACCAGCATGTCATACTTTGGTTCAGCGATATTGTGAGATGAAGCGGCCCGGACCGACATTACGCGTACGCTTACGCGAGACTGGTTTCACCGTTCGGAGCACTCGTTGCTTAAAGGTGACTGGCGGGTGTCTGTCTCTCTCACTTTAGTTGAACCAAGTGTCGCTACGCCCGGTCCTTGCGAAGGTTAAAACAGCACCAATTTGACAAACTATCGTTGTGGTTTTGATGCGTAGGTAAGAACGGTTCTTACTAAGCCCGTAGCAGCCACGTAAAACTTGCAACAACAAAGTAGAGGACGTCTAACTTGTTTTTGCAGGGCATGTTGTGATGTGATATGGTCAAGACATGATGTGATATAATTTGTTGTATGAGATGATCATGTTTTGTAACCGAGTTATCGGCAACTGGCAGGAGCCATATGGTTGTCGCTTTATTGTATGAGATGCAATCACCATGTAATAGTTTTACTTTATCACTAAGCGGTAGCGATAGTCGTAAAAGCAATTAGTTGGCGAGACGACAACGATACTACGATGGAGATCAAGGTGTCGCGCCGGTAACGATGGTGATCATGACGGTGCTTCGGAGTGGAGATCACGAACACGGTGCTTCGGAGATGGAGATCACAAGCACGGTGCTTCGGAGATGGAGATCACAAGCACGGTGCTTCGGAGATGGAGATCACAAGCACAAGATGATGATGGCCATATCATATCACTTATATTGATTGCATGTGATGTTAATCCTTTATGCATCTTATCTTGCTTTGATTGACGGTAGCATTATAAGATGATCTCTCACTAAAATTTCAAGACAAAAGTGTTCTCCCTGAGTATGCACCGTTGCGAAAGTTCTTCGTGCTGAGACACCACGTGTTAATCGGGTGTGATAGGCTCTACGTTCAAATACAACGGGTGCAAAACAGTTGCACACGCGGAATACTCAGGTTAAACTTGACGAGCCTAACATATATACAGATATGGCCTCGGAACACAGAGACCGAAAGGTCGAGCGTGAATCATATAGTAGATATGATCAACATAGTGATGTTCACCATTGAAACTACTCCATCTCACGTGTTAATCGGACATGGTTTAGTTGCTTTGGATCACGTAATCACTTAGATGATTAGAGGGATGTCTATCTAAGTGGGAGTTCTTAAGTAATATGATTAATTGAACTTAAATTTATCATGAACTTAGTCTTGACAGTATTTTGCAAGTTATGTTGTAGATCAATAGCTCGCATTGTTGCTTCCCTGTGTTTATTTTTGATATGATTCCTAGAGAAAATTATGTTGAAAGATGTTAGTAGCAAAGATGCGGATTGGATCCGTGATCTGAGGATTATCCTCATTGCTGCACAGAAGAATTATGTCCTTAATGCACCGCTAGGTGACATACCTATTGCAGGAGCAGATGCAGACGTTATGAATGTTTGGCTAGCTCAATATGATGACTACTTGATAGTTTAGTGCACCATGCTTAAACGGCTTTGAATCGGGATTTCAAAGACGTTTTGAACGTCATGGACCATATGAGATGTTCCAGGAGTTGAAGTTAATATTTCAAGCAAATACCCGAGTTGAGAGATATGAAGTCTCCAACAAGTTCTATAGCTAAAAGATGGAGGAGAATCGCTCAACTAGTGAGCATGTGCTCAGATTGTCTGGGTACTACAATCGCTTGAATCAAGTGGGAGTTAATCTTCCAGATAAAATAGTGATTGACAGAATTCTCTAGTCACCATCACCAAGTTAGTAGAACTTCGTGATGAACTATAGTATGCAAGGGATGACGAAAGTAATTCCCGAGCTCTTCGTGATGCTGAAATCGACGAAGGTAGAAATCAAGAAAAACATCAAGTGTTGATGGTTGACGAGACCACTAGTTTCAAGAAAAGGGCAAAGGGAAGAAGGGGAACTTCAAAAAGAATGGCAAGCAAGTTGCTACTCAAGTGAAGAAGCCCAAGTCTGTACCTAAGCCTGAGACTAAGTGCTTCTACTGCAAAGGGACTGGTCACTGGAGGCGGAACTGCCCCAAGTATTTGGTGGATAAGAAGGATGGCAAAGTGAACAAAGGTATATTGGATATACATGTTATTGATGTGTACTTACTAGTGTTTATAGCAACCCCTCAGTATTTGATACTGGTTCAGTTGCTAAAGAGTAGTAACTCAAAAACGGGAGTTGCAGAATAAACAGAGACTAGTAAAAGGCGAGGTGACGATGTGTGTTGGAAGTAGTTCCAAGATTGATATGATCATCATCGCACACTCCCTATACTTTCAGGATTAGTGTTGAAACTAAATAAGTGTTATTTGGTGTTTGCGTTGAGCATGAATATGATTTGATCATGTTTATTGCAATACGGTTATTCATTTAAGTTAGAGAACAATTGTTGTTCTGTTTACATGAATAAAAACCTTTTATGGTCATACACACCAACAAAAATGGTTTGTTGGATCTCGATCGTAGTGATACACATATTCATAATAATGAAGCCAAAAGATGCAAAGTTAATAATGATAGTGCAACTTATTTGTGGCACTGCCGTTTAGGTCATATTGGTGTAAAGCGCATGAAGAAACTCCATACTGATGGGATTTTGGAATCACTTGATGCTTGCGAACCGTGCCTCATGGGCAAAATGACTAAAACGCCGTTCTCCGGAACTATGTAGAGAGCAACAGATTTGTTGGAAATCATACATACAGATGTATGTGGCCCGATGAATATTGAGGCTCGTAGCAGGTATCATTATTTTCTGACCTTCACAGATGATTTGAGCAGATATGGGTATATCTACTTAATGAAACAGAAGTCTGAAACATTTGAAAAGTTCATATAATTTCAGAGTGAAGTGGAAAATCATCGTAACAAGAAAATAAAGTTTCTACGATCTGATCGTGGAGAAGAGTATTTGAGTTACGAGTTTGGCCTTCAGTTAAAACAATGTGAAATAGTTTCGTTACTCACGCCACCTGGAACACCACAGTGTGATGGTGTGTCCAAACATCGTAACCGTACTTTATTAGATATGGTGCGATATATGATGTCTCTTACCAATTTACCATTATCGTTTTGGGGTTATGCATTAGAGACAGCTACATTCACGTTAAATAAGGCACCATCAAAATCCGTTGAGACGACGCCTTATGAACTGTGGTTTGGCAAGAAACCAAAGTTGTCGTTTCTTAAAGTTTGGGGTTGCGATGCTTATGTGAAAAAGTTTCATCCTGATAAGCTCAAACCCAAATCGGAGAAATGTGTCTTCATAGGATACCCAAAGGAGACTGTTGGGTACACCTTCTATCACAGATCCGAAGGCAAGACATTCGTTGCTAAGAATGGATCCTTTCTAGAGAAGGAGTTTCTCTCGAAATAAGTGAGTGGGAGGAAAGTAGAACTTGATGAGGTAACTGTACCTGCTCCCTTATTGGAAAGTAGTTCATCACAGAAATCTGTTCCTGTGACTTCTACACCAATTAGTGAGGAAGTTAATGATGATGATCATGTAACTTCAGATCAAGTTACTACCAAACCTCGTAGGTAAACCAGAGTAAGATCCGCACCAGAGTGGTACGGTAATCCTGTTCTGGAGGTTATGTTACTAGACCATGACGAACCTACGAACTATGAAGAAGCGATGGTGAGGCCAGATTCCGCAAAATGGCTTGAGGCCATGAAATCTGAGATGAGATCCATGTATGAGAACAAAGTATGGACTTTGGTTGACTTGCCCGATGATCGGCAAGCAATTGAGAATAAATGGATCTTCAAGAGGAAGACGGACGCTGATAGTAGTGTTACTATCTAAAAAGCTAGAATTGTCGCAAAAAGGTTTCCGACAAGTTCAAAGTGTTGACTACGATGAGAGTTTCTCACTCGTATCTATGCTTAAGTCTGTCCGAATCATGTTAGCATTGCCGCATTTTATGAAATATGGCAAATGGATAAACAAAACTGCATTCCTTAATGGATTTATTAAAGAAGAGTTGTATATGATGCAACCAGAAGGTTTTGTCAATCCTAAAGGTGCTAACAAAATATGCAAGCTCCAACGATCCATCTATGGACTGGTGCAAGCATCTCGGAGTTGGAATATACACTTTGATAAGTTGATCAAAGGATATAGTTTTATATAGACTTGCGGTGAAGCCTGTATTTACAAGAAAGTGAGTGGGAGCACTACAGCATTTCTGATAAGTATATGTGAATGACATATTGTTGATCGGAAATAATGTAGAATTATTCTGCAAAGCATAAAGGAGTGTTTGAAAGGAGTTTTTCAAAGAAAGACCTCGGTGAAGCTGCTTACATATTGAGCATCAAGATAGATGAAGATGCTTGATAAGTTTTTCAATGAGTACATACCTTAACAAGATTTTGAAGTAGTTCAAAATAGAACAGTCAAAGAAAGAGTTCTTGCCTGTGTTACAAGGTGTGAAATTGAGTAAAGACTCAAAGCCAGACCACGGCAAAAGATAGAAAGAGAATGAAAGTCATTCCCTATGCCTTGGCCATAGGTTCTATAAAGTATGCCATGCTGTATACCAGATCTTTTGTATACCCTACACTGATTTTGGCAAGGGAGTACAATAGTGATCTAGGAGTAGATCACTGGACAGCGGTCAAAAATTATCCTTAGTGGAATAAGGATATGTTTCTCGATTATGGAAGTGAAAAAAGGTTCGTTGTAAAGGGTTACGTCGATGCAAGTTTTGACACTAAATCTAGATGACTCTAAGTCTCGGTCTAGATACATATTGAAAGTGCGAGCAATTAGCTAGAGTAGCTCCGTGCAGAGCATTGTAGACATAGAAATTTGCAAAATACTTACGGATCTGAATGTGACAGACCCGTTGACTAAAATTATCTCACAATCAAAACATGATCACACCTTATTACTCTTTGGGTGTTAATCACATAGCGATGTGAACTAGATTATTGACTCTAGTAAACCCTTTGAGTGTTGGTCACATAGAGATGTGAACTATGGGTGTTAATCACATGGTGATGTGAATTATTGATGTTAAATCACATGGCGATGTGAACTATATTATTGACTCTAGTGCAAGTGGGAGACTGAAGGAAATATGCCCTAGAGGCAATAATAAAGTATTATATATTTCCTTATATCATGATAAATGTTTATTATTCATGCTACAATTGTATTAACTAGAAACATAATACATGTGTGAATACATAGACAAACAGAGTGTCACTAGTATGCCTCTACTTGACTAGCTCGTTAATCAAAGATGGTTATGTTTCCTAGCCATAGACATGAGTTGTCATTTGATTAACGGGATCACCTCATTAGGAGAATGACGTGATTGACTTGACCCATTCCGTTAGCTTAGCACCCGATCGTTTAGTATGTTGCTATTGCTTTCTTCATGACTTATACATGTTCCTATGACTATGAGATTATGCAACTCCCGTTTACCGGAGGAACACTTTATGTGCTACCAAACGTCACAACGTAAATGGGTGATTATAAAGGTGCTCTACAGGTGTCTCCAAAGGTACTTGTTGGGTTGGCGTATTTCGAGATTAGGATTTGTCACTCCGATTGTCGGAGAGGTATCTCTGGGCCCACTCGGTAATGCACATCACTATAAGCCTTGCAAGCATTGTGACTAATGAATTAGTTGCGGGATGATGTATTACGGAACGAGTAAAGAGACTTGTCGATAACGAGATTGAACTAGGTATCGAGATACCGACGATCGAATCTCGGGCAAGTAACATACCGATGACAAAGGGAACAACGTATGTTGTTATGCGGTCTGACCGATAAAGATCTTCGTAGAATATTTGGGAGACAATATGGGCATCCAGGTCCCGCTATTGGTTATTGACCGGAGAGGTGTCTCGGTCATGTCTACATAGTTCTCGAACCCGAAGGGTCCGCACGCTTAACGTTACGATGACAATTATATTACGAGTTTATATGTTTTGATGTACCGAAGGTTTTTCGGAGTCCGGAATGTGATCACGGACATGACGAGGAGTCTCGAAATGGCCGAGACATGAAGATTGATATATTGGAAGCCTATATTTGGATATCGGAAGTGTTCCGGGTGAAATCGGGATTTTACCGGAGTACCGGAGGGGTTACCGGAACCCCCCGGGGGTTAATGGGCCATAGTGGGCCTTAGTGGAGAAGAGGAGAGGCGGCCACAGCAAGGGCCGCACGCCCCTCCCCCCTAGTCCGAATAGGACAAGGAGAGGGGGGCGGCGCCCCCCCTTTCCTTCTTCTCCTCCTCCTCTTTCCCCCTCCACTCCTAATCCAACTAGGAAAAGGGAGGGAGTCCTACTCCCGTTGGGAGTAGGACTCCACCTGGCGCGCCCCTCCTGGCCGGCCGCACCTCCCCCTTGCTACTTTATATACGGGGCAGGGGGCACCCTAGAGACACAACAATTGATCGTTTGATCTTTTAGCCGTGTGCGGTGCCCCCCTCCACCATAGTCCACCTCGATAATACTGTAGCAGTGCTTAGGCGAAGCCCTGCATCGGTAGAACATCATCATCGTCACCACGCTGTCGTGCTGACGAAACTCTCCCTCAACACTCGGCTGGATCGGAGTTCGAGGGACGTCATCGGGCTGAACGTGTGCTGAACTCGGAGGTGCCGTGCGTTCGGTACTTGATCAGTCGGATCGTGAAGATGTACGACTACATCAACCGCGTTGTACTAACGCTTCCGCTTTCGGTCTACGAGGGTACGTGGACAACACTCTCCCCTCTCGTTGCTATGCATCACCATGATCTTGTGTGTGCGTAGGAATTTTTTTGAAATTACTACGTTCCCCAACACCTGCCCCCTAGGGCGCGCCCCCTGCCTCGTGGGCCCCCTGGAGCTCCACCGACCTCAACTCCAACTCTATATATTCGTGTTCGGGGAGAAAAAAACCAGAGAGAAGGATACATCGCGTTTTACGATACGGAGCCGCCGCCAAGCCCTAAACCCTCTCGGGAGGGCTAATCTGGAGTCCGTTCAGGGCTCCGGAGAGGGGAATCCGTCGCCATCGTCATCATCAACCATCCTCCATCACCAATTTCATGATGCTCACCGTCGTGCGTGAGTAATTCCATCATAGGCTTGCTGGACGGTGATGGGTTTGATGAGATTTATCATGTAATCGAGTTAGTTTTGTTAGGGTTTGATCCCTAGTATCCACTATGTTCTGAGATTGATGTTGCTATGACTTTGCTATGCTTAATGCTTGTCACTAGGGCCCGAGTGCCATGATTTCAGATCTGAACCTATTATGTTTTCATGAATATATATCAGTTCTTGATCCTATCTTGCAAGTCTATAATCACCTACTATGTGTTATGATCCGGCAACCCCGAAGTGACAATAATCGGGACCACTCCCGGTGATGACCGTAGTTTGAGGAGTTCATGTATTCACTATGTGTTAATGCTTTGGTCCGGTACTCTATTAAAAGGAGGCCTTAATATCCCTTAGTTTCCGTTAGGACCCCGCTGCCACGGGAGGGTAGGAAAAAGATGGCATGCAAGTTCTTTTCCATAAGCACGTATGACTATATTCGGAATACATGCCTACATTATATTGATGAATTGGAGCTAGTTCTGTGTCACCCTATGTTATGACTATTACATGATGAACTGCATCCGGCATAATTCTCCATCACCGATCCAATGCCTACGAGCTTTTCACATATTGTTCTTCGCTTATTTACTTTTCCGTTGCTACTGTTACAATCACTACAAAACCCAAAAATATTACTTTTGCTACCGTTACTGTTACTTCCATACTACTTTGCTACTAAATACTTTGCTGCAGATACTAAGTTATCCAGGTGTGGTTGAATTGACAACTCAACTGCTAATACTTGAGAATATTCTTTGGCTCCCCTTGTGTCGAATCAATAAATTTGGGTTGAATACTCTACCCTCGAAAACTGTTGCGATCCCCTATACTTGTGGGTTATCAAGACTATTTTCTGGCGCCGTTGCCGGGGATCATAGCTCTATTCTTTGAGTTACTTGGGACTTATATCTGTTGGTCACTATGAAGAACTTGAAAGACGAGAAAACAAAAATTTATCCGTCAACTACGAGGGGAGGTAAGGAACTGCCATCTAGCTCTGCACTTGATTCACCTTCTGTTTTGAGTAAGCTTGCGACACCTAAACCTGCTTCTGCTATTAATTCTGATATGCCACATGTTATTGATGATGCCACTTCTGCTACGCATGATACTTATGATGAAACTACTTCTATGCTTGACACTACTATGCCACTTGGTGAATTTCTTGATGAACAACTTGCTAGGGATAGAGAGAATGGAATTATTGAAACTGATAATATTGATGAAAGTGATGATGAAGATTCTCCCCCTAGATATGAATTGCCTATTGTGCCTAAGGGTTGTGTTATGGATGAAGAAACTGCTAGGGACTTTCTTGCTTGCAATGATAGAAGTGATCTTAAGAAATTATTAGCTAAGCTGAAAGAAAAAACTTTGAATGCTAGAATGAAATATGGTCCTGCTTATGCTACTTCACCTATCTTTGTTACTGATAAGGATTATGAATTCTCTATTGATCCTGATATAATTACTTTGGTTGAATCTGATCCTTTTTTATGGCTATGAATCTGATACGTCTCCAACGTATCTATAATTTTTGATTGTTCCATGCTATATTATATTCTGTTTTGGATGTTTAATGGGCTTTATTATACACTTTTATATTATTTTTGGGACTAACCTATTAACCGGAGGCCCAGCCCAAATTGCTGTTTTTTTGCCTATTTCAGTGTTTCGCAGAAAAAGAATATCAAACGGAGTCCAAACGGAATGAAACCTTCAGGAACGTGATTTTCGGAACAAACGTGATCCAGAGGACTTGGAGTCCACGTCAAGAAATCAACGAGGAGAGCACGAGGCAGGGGGCGCGCCTACCCCCCCAGGCGCACCCTCCACCCTCGTGGGGCCCACGTTGCTCCACCGACGTACTTCTTCCTCCTATATATACGTACGTACCCCCAAACCATCAGAGGCATCCACGAAAATCTAATTCCACCGCCGCAACCTTCTGTACCCGTGAGATCCCATCTTGGGGCCTTTTCCGGCGTCCTGCCGGAGGGGGCATTGATCATGGAGGGCTTCTACATCTACACCATAGCCTCTCCGATGATGTGTGAGTAGTTTACCTCAGACCTTCGGGTCCATAGTTATTAGCTAGATGGCTTCTTCTCTCTCTTTGGATCTTAATACAAAGTTCTCCACGATTCTCGTGGAGATCTATTCGATGTAATCTTCTTTTGCGGTGTGTTTATCGGGACCGATGAATTGTGGGTTTATGATCAAGTTTATCTATGAACAATATTTGAATCTTCTCTGAATTCTTTTATGTATGATTGGTTATCTTTGCAAGTCTCTTCGAATTATCAATTTGGTTTGGCCTACTAGATTGATCTTTCTTGCAATGGGAGAAGTGCTTAGCTTTGGGTTCAATCTTGCGGTGTCCTTTCCCAGTGACAGCAGGGGCAGCAAGGCACGTATTGTATTGTTGCCATCGAGGATAACAAGATGGGGTTTATATCATATTGCATGAGTTTATCCCTCTACATCATGTCATCTTGCTTAAAGCGTTACTCTGTTCTTATGAACTTAATACTCTAGATGCATGCTGGATAGCGGTCGATGTGTGGAGTAATAGTAGTAGATGCAGGCAGGAGTCAGTCTACTTGTCACGGACGTGATGCCTATATACATGATCATACCTAGATATTCTCATAACTATGCTCAATTCTATCAATTGCTCGACAGTAATTTGTTTACCCACCGTAATACTTATGCTCTTGAGAGAAGCCACTAGTGAAACCTATGGCCCCCGGGTCTATTTTCCATCATATTAATCTCCCGTCAACAAGCTATTTCTGGAGCCGTTTATTTTGCTTTCTTTACTTTTAGTCTTTGTCATAAAAATACCAAAAATATTATCTTATCATATCTATCAGATCTCACTCTCGTAAGTGACCGCGAAGGGATTGACAACCCCTTTATCGCATTGGTTGCGAGGTTCTTATTCGTTTGTGTAGGTGCGAGGGACTCGAGCGTAGCCTCCTACTGGATTGATACCTTGGTTCTCAAAAACTAAGGGAAATACTTACGCTACTTTACTGCATCACCCTTTCCTCTTCAAGGGAAAAACCAACGCAGTGCTCAATAGGTAGCAAGAAGGATTTCTGGCGCCGTTGCCGGGAAGGCTTACACAAGGTCAAGTCAAGATTTGGACTCCCGACAACGAGCCATTTCTGGCGCCGTTGCCGGGGAGTCTACGCAAAAGTCAACATACCAAGTACCCATCACAAACTCTTATCCCTCGCATTACATTATTTGCCATTTGCCTCTCGTTTTCCTCTCCCCCACTTCACCCTTGCCGTTTTATTCGCCCTTCCTCCGTTCAATCTTGTGTTACCATGTGCCTTTCTTTTGCTTGCATCTTCGCTTGCTAAGAGTTTATGGATCCTCATCCACTTGCTAATCTCTTTATGAGATCCAATTATGATGAACCTATTGCTAGTGAGTTGAGTGCACTAGATTATCTTTATGAGGTTTTGCTTGAAATTCGTGAATCTGAAAATTGTGATGAAGTACTTTATGAAGCGATTCACGATAGATCTTTGAATAAAAAGCATGATTGCAATGATTTTATTATAAATTTTATTGATGTAAATTATGCTAATAATATGCAAAACCCTAAGCTTGGGGATGCTAGTTTTGCTATGTCCTCTACTTGTTGCAATGATCATGATTGGGGTGATTCTTCTTACAATCTTGAAAATTTATTTAAGCCCCATGATGAATATGAGATTAATAATAGTTTTTGCAATATTATTGAAAGTTGGTTTGGAAGAGTGTCAACTTTAGATCCCACATATTTGGAGAATGTTCAATCTTATGAATTTTTTGATAAAAGTGGGTTTGGAGAGATCATGACCTTAGTTAATGTTAATCCCACTGTTTTGGAAGAGTGTCAACTTTGCATGCATGTGGATCATGTTGAAAATATTTTATGTGATAGCCATTTTTTTGAATTTTCTTATGATCCCACATATAATTATTATGAGAGAGGAAAATATGATTGTAGAAATTTTCATGTTACTAAATTACCTCTCGTTATGTTGAGATTGCTATCGTTTCTTTCCGTTTCCTTGCATGTGCTAGTTTTTGCTTGCTATGATAATTTGTTTGCATATAAGATGCCTATGCATAGGAAGTATGTTAGACTTAGATGTGTTTTTCACGTGTTTCATGATGCTCTCTTTGTGCTTCAAATCTTGTCTTTCATGTGAGCATCATTAAAATTATCAATGCCTAGCTAGGGGCGTTAAACGATAGCGCTTGTTGGGAGGAAACCCAATTTTATTTTTAGTTTTTTGCTTTTTGCTTCTATTTAGGAATAAATATTTGATCTAGCCTCTGGTTAGACTTGTTTTTTGTTTAAATTAGTGTTTGTGCCAAGTTAACCTATAGGATCTTCTTGGATGATAGTTATTTGATCTTGCTGAAAATTCCAGAAACTTTCTATTCATGAAAACAATTGTTAAAACTTACCTGAACGTGACATAATATAGATTCCAATTGCAGCAGATCAATATACAAATTATTTAGGTCGTCCTATTTTGTCTGAATTTTTAGAGTTCTATAAGTTTGCGTTAGTTACAGATTACTACAGACTGTTCTGTTTTTGATAGATTCTGTTTTTCGTGTGTTGTTTGCTTATTTTGATGAATCTATGGTGTGACGCCCCCGGTTCAATCGTACACTAATCATGCACGCAAACGTGTACGATCAAGATCAGGGACTCACGGGAAGATATCACAACACAACTCTAAAACATAAATAAGTCATACAAGCATCATAATATAAGCCAGGGGCCTCGAGGGCTCGAATACAAGTGCTCGATCATAGACGAGTCAGCGGAAGCAACAATATCTGAGTACAGACATAAGTTAAACAAGTTTGCCTTAAGAAGGCTAGCACAAACTGGGATACAGATCGAAAGAGGTGCATGCCTCCTGCCTGGGATCCTCCTAAACTACTCTTGGTCGTCGTCAGCGGACTGCACGTAGTAGTAGGCACCTCCAGTGTAGTAGGAGTCGTCGTCGACGGTGGCG
The DNA here is from genome assembly GCF_018294505.1 of Triticum aestivum. Classification (NCBI taxonomy): domain Eukaryota; kingdom Viridiplantae; phylum Streptophyta; class Magnoliopsida; order Poales; family Poaceae; genus Triticum; species Triticum aestivum. The sequence goes on from NC_057799.1 coordinate 77,294,397, forward strand.
TCTGGCTCCTGGGCTCCGGCATCTGGTTGCGACAACCAGGTTGAAGGGAAAGGGGAAAAGAGGGAGAAAAGCAACCGTGAGTACTCATCCAGAGTACTCGCAAGCAAGGAGCTACACTACATATGCATGGGTATATGTGTAAAGGGCCATATCGGTGGACTGAACTGCAGAATGCCAGAATAAGAGGGGGATAGCTAATCCTGTCGAAGACTATGCTTCATGCCACCTCCATCTTGCAGCATGTAGAAGAGAATAGATGGTAAGTTCACCAAGTAGCATCGCATAGCATAATCCTACCCGGCGATCCCCTCCTCGTCACCCTGTTAGAGAGCGATCACCGGGTTATATCTGGTACTTGGAAGGGTGTGTTTTATTAAGTATCCGGTTCTAGTTGTCATAAGATCAAGGTACAACTCCGGGTCGTCCTTTTACCGAGGGACACGACTATTCGAATAGATAAACTTCCCTGCAGGGGTGCACCACATTTCCCAACACGCTCGATCCCATTTGGCCGGACACACTTTTCTGGGTCATGCCCGGCCTCGGAAGACCAACACGTCGCAGCCCCACCTAGGCTCAACAGAGAGGTCAGCACGCCGGTCTAAATCCTATGCGCGCAGGGGTCTGGGCCCATCGCCCATTGCACACCTGCACGTTGCGTACGCGGCCGGAAGCAGACCTAGCCCCCTCGCGCGCCCAGAGGGGAAGTAGCGGGCGGCGCCGGCGGAGGGCTGCGCACGCGGGAGAGCGCTGGGGGGCAACGCCGCGAGCGAGAGGGGAGCTGCGGGCGCGTGGGCCAGCAAGGCCACCGCAGCGCTGGCAAGGCGGGGCCACGCGCGCGGCGAGCGGCGAGCGGGCGGCGGAGGGGACGGCCGCGAGGGGGTTCAGCGCGACGGGCGTGCAGGGGGCGGAGCGAAGGCAGCAGCGCCGGCGAGAGCAAGATGGATGCGGGGCGAGGGTCGGGCGCGGCATCACGGCGCGAGGAGCAGAGGCGGGCAGGGGAGAGGAGGAGAGGTGCGGCCAGCAGCGGCAGTAGCAGGCGGTGGGCGCGGCGAGGAGGAGCTCGAGCGCTCGCGAGGGTGGGCACGGGTGGCTGGCGAGGGTGCGGTGAACGCGGCCGAGCGCACGCGGGGCGCGGCGACCGCGGCGTGTGCGCGTTAGACGAGGGGGAGAGGGGGTGGTGCTCACTAGCGTTGCCGGGGAGAGGGTCGGCGTGGCTCGGTGAAGCCCTTGGGGAGGAGGACGGGGAGGACGTGCGGCGCAGGGGAAGACATGGAGGCAGTCCGGCGAGGTGGCGGTCCAGCGAGGCGGCCTCTGGCGGCGGCGTCGAGCGGCGGGGGCGGAGTCGGGTCCCGATGCCCCGATCCGATCTGGATCGGGGGGAGAGGGAGAGGCGAGTGGGGCGAAGTGGGGTGACCGGGGGTTAGGGTTTCGGGACGGGGAGGGTAAGGCGAGTGGGGGGGGCCAGCTTGGGCCAGTGGGCTGGCCGGCTGGGCCGTCTGGCATGGTTGGCCAAGGGGGCTTTTTTTCCTTTTATTTTGTTTTCTGGTTTTCTTTTCTTTTTATTCTTTTTCCTTTTCTGTTTTATTTTAGTTACACTTTATTCTTAGTTTAGTAAAATATGACAATAGCTCCAAATTAGTGTTTCAAAACAACCCACTACCCTAAAAAGTTTTACCTCAAAATAAAATAGTTTATGATTTTATAAAATATCAAAGGCATTTATTTAATAGTTTTACCTACTTTTTTAATCATTTAAGTGCATTTAAACCTTTTATAAAAATGTGGTTTCTCCACAATAATTACCTATGCATTATTTGGCAACACCCCAACATTTTAGTTTTAATATTTGAAAATCTTTACCGTTTGACTTTAATTCAATTTTGAATTTGAATCGGTTTTGAACTAACCCGAGATTAACTACAGTGACAGAGGTGACGTGGCATCATTAGCAGGGAATTACTGTAGTCTAATTATCCGGGCGTCACAATTCTCCTCCACTACAAGAAATCTTATCCCGAGATTTTAAGAAGGGGAGTAAGGGGGAAAGGTCTGGTTACGATATTCTAACGGATCTTCTCGTCTTGGTTGAGCTTCTCGAAGAGGTCTTTCCACTATGTTGATGTCTTCACTTCTCTGCTTCAGGTCATCATGATGAAGCCGGCATCCTTTCTTAAGGATCTCCATCGTACTTACGAATAGGAAAGGGGCAGCTTGACAACGATAGAACGCTACCAGGGGTAATCACCGGGGGTTATCCCATGAATGAACATATGAGTATCTCTCAAGTTGAACAAATGAAACACAGCGAGAGCAAAGTAGGACAGTGCAATAAGAAGTTTCGAGCGGATAGGCAATCGTTCATTGCCTGAAACAGAGTGTGAAAGGGGTTCAGAGCAACGGGAATAAGTATTGTGTCCGATACCAGAATTGATCACTAGGAAGGTGGCTCGCAAATTACATACGAAACGAAGCGCAAGGGATAACTTCGAACAGGGATGTACAGGAGAGTCAGGTTTCGATCCTGTGGAACTGTGGGTTATGGGCCCACAATGTGGGTTAAAATTAGAAAGGGGGCTGACATGTTGCACGGTCATGATAGCAAGGCATGTCAGAGGGTAGCCTGCCAGGTATGTTGGCAACAACGTTGGTACCAAGGGCGAGGGACGAAGAGAACCATTTTCCTGCTCGTTGAACGAGGCGGACCAATAGGCAAGGTTCTCGTCCATCGGTGGCTACCGGAATGTCATCAACAATAGTAACAGGTCTTATTGACAGAGTAGTACACCGAGGTGTTTACATAAGCAGTGAATTATTACTGCTTAGATCATATAGATCACAAGAAAGATTAAATAAAATAATGGAAAGGAAAAGGGTGATCATCAGATTAAACAGAACAATGGAAAGGAAAATGTGTTTAAACACATATTTCAAGGGTATATCCTTCCCAAGGACAAGCTGAGCATGATATCCATGATAGGATATAATGTAGAAAACTCTTTAGGTAGGGGAGAGAAATTTCATGACATTACCCATACAACGGTGTTTGGATAATTGAGCAAGAATCATTTAGCATTGGGCTTCAAATGTTCTTGTAAAAAAAATCAGAGTACCACAGACATGCTGCGAGATAGCATTGGCATGGTCTTCAAGCAAAGGTCAGACTTTGGATACAAAGGATCCATCAGGAACAACTTGTAGAATAACTTTTACAATTTCCTCATGGAAGAATGGATAACCTTGCTGAAAGGAAGAACTATAACAATAGGTCCTCCGGTCAAGTGTGCTAGGCATGACATCACCTTACCGGGTCATATAAAGACCAATGTTATAACTCTTGAAAATATGCTCCAACCATCACAGCTGACCGAGACTCAGATCTGATAGGTGTTAGGAAACCTCAGACTCAGGATGCCTGAGAAGAAAAGGTGCCAGACAAATTGATGGGATGACACTGTAAGATTCTCAGGAAATGAACTATGAAGTGATTTCCGTTAACAAGAGTTCATCATTAACCCAAGGAGAGGACAAGGAGGTGGCTGATGGGCTAAGGACAATTCATCGAGATTTCCAAAAGATGGATTTCCACAATTATGTGAACAAGGAGATAACACTTGTCAATTCAAATGATATAATGTTGTATGCTCTAGGAAAACATACACCATCAATCATTAGTCGAAAGGTGTGCCCGAAATATGACCTTAGGCAGCAAGATCAATGTTAGAGTGATGATTCAATAACCAACAGTCTAAGAACGAACTGTTGATCGTTAACTTCAAAGCAATAGGGTTGCTAGAAGTACAGAACTCAAACAACATCGTTAGCATATTGGTATCCTAGTTAAAAACAACACTGGGACCAAGGAAGAATGGTGATGGTGAGAAGTATCATCATACCGAGAATTTCTAAGAGGTGGAGAAATGCTCACGACATTCTTGACATCAAAGATGGTAATACTCCACGGTAGAACATAACATAAGTTGGATAGCAAGGAACTCAAGGTACAACACAAAACAAGAACAAGTTTTTATGTTGGGGGGGAATGCAATAATGTTGTCGATGATAACCCAAACCATCGAGGGCAAAGGATGGTATTTCTCATCAAAATTCGATAGATCTCTTGGAAGAGCTCAGAATGTTGATGATATTCACGACACATTTGTCGCGAGAGTTCATGAAGATGTAATCGATCGGCGACGACATCAAGTCAAAGGAATGATGAAGCGAAAGGTTATTGGAACCAAGGGTACAACACAAACTCGAAACCAAGCTTGTTGTTCAAGGCGAAATGATATGACGAGGAGGATCGACGTAAGGTTAGTTCATCGTTGAAAATTGTGCTCCGGGAAGAAGGACCAGGTAGCACAGTTAAAATCGTCACGACAAGGATATAGCCAAGTAGGCTAGGAATGACGTGACCAAGTTCAAACTTGTAAGTAATGAAGGTTACCAAGAGTTGTTTAATCGCGGTGCGGACTCGAGTCAGTTATCGGTGTCTTTGAGTGTTTAATAACTCAGAGCCCGTGAAAAATTGGAATCAGTGAGAATGTAGCACTTGATGAAAAAATCATAAGAAGTTATGCAGTTCCATGATAATCTCGAGATACCAGGGGGTAATACTCGACGACAGATCAAAGTAGAGGTTGGACTAGGGTATTGCTCTGCAGAAGACAAGTGCTCAAACTTGCACGAGAAATGGAATCAAGGAGAAACATGGTAGGAACCATGTCCACAGATACAAGATGAACTTATAACAAGGGGATAATTATTTTAAGAGAAGCTTCCATGATAAGGTATACATCGTGTCCATGGGCATGAACACAAAGTTCAAGGTCGACTCCCACTTCTTTAATGCATAACCTTTCATTCACTTCTCGTCTTCAAAGAAGTTGTAGGGTAGAAAATTATCTGGTAAAACACCAGAAGGGTATAACTTGTGAAAACTTTCAGGTTCATACGGTTTTAGGGAAGGTATAGGTTCAACCCATCGGGGCATCTTAGGAACATATACTATGAACTTCAGGAGAAAATAACACAAGCTTGAAAGCAGAGCATCGTTGGCCAATTCAAAGAATAGGATTTACCATTGGCATTATGTATCAGGGAAAGAACTTCCAACGTGATTGAATATGAAGGACATTGTCGGATAAAATCCAACAAAGGACTTGATGGTCCACAAAGGATCTGATGTGAGTATCGGTACTCAACTAGAAGAGGAAAGAATGCAAATGCAACAGCTTATGGAATCATATGAATAATTCGAAGCTTAAATGCAAAGGAATTATGATTCCAAATCGAAGGATCAGAAGCAGATGCTCCGATCAAGGATGGATAAGTTGAATAGACTTAGGGGCACAATCGACGGCAATTTGATTGGTTGAGAACTAGCTCCTATTCAAAATGACATCTGAGCCGAAGGGATGATTTCTAGGACCTGATTGAGGATTGCGAGCATTCACAACATATTGAATCAACAGACCCAAATGATAATGACAAGGGATGTCAATCAGATTACGAGACTTATGGTATTAACCATAATGCAAGCAAGCAAGAATTTCAAGAGCAATAGGCTGCTCAAGATTTCCAGAAAATTGAATGGTATTTCGTGGACTTTTGTGAAACACATGAACAACTAGGAATGAGCGGATACTCGATAAGCACAAGGAATTATCCGTAAGGGTATTCATGAGGCAAGAACTGTATAGCAGTAAGCTCAAAGGATTCTTGGAACAATGGAGAGCGGTTCGGGGTATCTTGTATTAACAAGATCAACTTGGAATAAAACTAAGAATGACGGGTGTAAGTATTTATCCATAGGGATAGATCAGTGGTAGGGAATTGCAAAAGCAACGAGCACAAAGTCTCAAGAACATCGGAGAGTATCTTCGAAATCCTTCGGTGCACCAAGCAATCATCTGGAGTGAGGGGCTCTGCAGGAGGAAGTAGTTACGAGAACCTAGAGTCAGAGTTAGTAAAATCATTTCACCCGAATAGAAGAGAGGTCAGAGTCCCAGAGTATAGGTCGAGGAATAAAAGATCCTAATACCACCCAATGGCAACGTGGGCCCGTAAGCCACACAACCATGTTAGTAAAAGTTTTTGCAATGTCTAGACTCGACTTCGGCCAAGGAGTTTGGAAGGGGGATTCCTACAGGCAGTCGGCTCTGATACCAACTTGTGACGCCCCCAGTTCAATTGTACACTAATCATGCACGCAAACGTGTACGATCAAGATCATGGACTCACGGGAAGATATCACAACACAACTCTAAAACATAAATAAGTCATACAAGCATCATAATACAAGCCAGGGACCTCGAGGGCTCGAATACAAGTGCTCGATCATAGACGAGTCAGCGGAAGCAACAATATCTGAGTACAGACATAAGTTAAACAAGTTTGCCTTAAGAAGGCTAGCACAAACTGGGATACAGATCGAAAGAGGCGCAGGCCTCCTGCCTGGGATCCTCCTAAACTACTCTTGGTCGTCGTCAGCGGACTGCACGTAGTAGTAGGCACCTCCAGTGTAGTAGGAGTCGTCGTCGACGGTGGCGTCTGGCTCCTGGGCTCCGGCATCTGGTTGCGACAACCAGGTTGAAGGGAAAGGGGGAAAAGAGGGAGAAAAGCAATCGTGAGTACTCATCCAAAGTACTCGCAAGCAAGGAGCTACACTACATATGCATGGGTATATGTGTAAAGGGCCATATCGGTGGACTGAACTGCAGAATGCCAGAATAAGAGGGGGGTAGCTAATCATGTCGAAGACTACGCTTCAGGCCACCTCCATCTTGCAGCATGTAGAAGAGAATAGATGGTAAGTTCACCAAGTAGCATCGCATAGCATAATCCTACCCGGCGATCCCCTCCTCGTCGCCCTGTTAGAGAGCGATCACCGGGTTATATCTGGCACTTGGAAGGGTGTGTTTTATTAAGTATCCGGTTCTAGTTGTCATAAGGTCAAGGTACAACTCCGGGTTGTCCTTTTACCGAGGGACACGGCTATTCGAATAGATAAACTTCCTTGCAGGGGCGGACCACATTTCCCAACACACTCGATCCCATTTGGCCGGACACACTTTCCTTGGTCATGCCCAGCCTCGGAAGATCAACACGTCGCAGCCCCACCTAGGCTCAACAGAGAGGTCAGCACGCCGGTCTAAATCCTATGCGCGCAGGGGTCTGGGCCCATCGCCCATTGCACACCTGCACGTTGCGTACGCGGCCGGAAGCAGACCTAGCCCCCTTAATACAAGCGCGAGCTTACGGTCCAATGCGGCGCGCGCCACTCAGTCGCTGACGTCAAAAAGAGCTTCGGCTGATACCACGACGCCGAGTGCCCATAACTATTCCCGCGTAGTTGGTTAGTGCGTATAGACCAAATGGCCAGACTCAGATCAAATACCAAGATCTCGTTAAGCGTGTTAAGTATCCGTGAACGCCGACCAGGGCCAGGCCCACCTCTCTCCTAGGTGGTCTCAACCTGCCCTGTCGCTCCACCACAAAATAACAGTCGGGGGCCGTCAGGAACCCAGGCCCACCTCTACCGGGATGGAGCCACCTGTCCTTTCAGCCCCCTCATCAGAATCACTTGTGGGTACTCAACGAGCTGACCCGACTTTAGTCACCACATGTGTCGTGGAATTGCCACGGCAGATGTCCTCGAGCTAGGACTTAGTCGTGGAGCCATCGCAACTAGGAAGCTTGAAGGGGTTAATGCGGGACAAGGAACACGAGGGTTATACTGGTTGGGCCCCTTACGGTGACGGTAAAAGCCTACGTCCAGTTTGAGGTGGTATTGATTAGGGTTACGATCACCAGGGAGCTAAACCGCTGTGCCTGGCTCTCGATGAGATTGTTCTTGTCCCTAAACCGCTGCCGGGTCATCCCTTTATATAGGGAGGCTGACGCCCAACAGCCCTCAGAGTCCCGGCCGGCTCATAAGAGTGTCCGGCTCGGACTCTCAACTATACTTGCCTTACACTACAAGTTCTACCATAATAATGATTGTAACTACGGGCCTTAAGCCATATCCGGGTCTTAAGCCCATCTCTGGCCCATCGTCTTCAAGCTTGGCTCCGGGCTTCTGGCAACGACCATATGAGTAACCCGGCCCCTCCTAGCGGGTGACTCTAAGGTCTATATCCTCAACATTAGGCCCCAGATTGATTTGAGCCGGCTCATGTCAATCTTCAATTCTCTCGACAGAAAAATCTCCGGCTTACCATTCGTGTGAAGGCCATAACCCGGCGTGACGTCATCCTTTGGACTCCGGATAATCCGCCGTGACGTCATCGTCCATTAAGCCCGTTTTTTACTCCGCCAGATCCGCAACGGATCTTTTCCTTTACTGTCATCCCGAAAATCAAGGCGTTGTGAGGGGAGATAACCACGCCACGGTCTCCTTGATTCTCACGCCCGCTTTATGAGCTCGCCTTATAAATAGGTCGGCCCGACGGGCTCTTCTCACGCTTCTTCCTCTACCGTCTTCTTCCTCTCACTCTCCCGTACTGCTCGAGCTCCGCCGCCGTCGCCGCCGCGGGTCTCCTCGTCGTCACCAGCTCAGGCCGCTGCATCACCCTGATCTGACCAGAGAAAACGCGGCGACCTCCGCGACTCTTCCGCACCGGTAAGTCCTCGACACTTCATAGGGTAGATCCGCATTAGGGCTCTGGAGTTCATCCTCTGTTCTTCGTAGTTCATCGCGTCCCTCGGTGGATTCGACTTTTACTGCTCCTTTTTGATCTTAGCTCTGCACATAACCACTGCGGTAGATGTTTAAGATCCATTTCACACGCAAGTAGCCTTCTTTGTACTGCATAAGAACTTTGTTCGAACCCAAGAACTTCTCCTGCCTCCGTTTTTAGGTCTAGGAATTTTTCCTTTTAGTCGACCATTTTGATCCAAATTTTTCACTGCGATGTGTGAAACCTGTTTTACCACACTTAGTAAAAATTGCAATCGTTGAATCCCGGCGGTTTACAGTTCCGGTTTAAAGAGAACCATGCTTCGTAGAATCCTCCGGCTTAGTTGTGATAAGGCCGTAGATAATCAATTTATTCTGAATGCCCCTGCGGCTTAAATAACCCGCTGTACTTAGGTATATACCATTAGTCCCCTTCATAAACCGCCACCTTAGCTTTGAACTGCAGATCTCCTCCGGCTTATCATTAACCCGGACGTTTTTCCTTTTTGTCATAGACTGCCGACTTTCACCATGCCTCCCAAAGCTCCCATTACTTGCAACTGGATGAGGTCCAATGTCACCAACGAGACCCTAGCTGATTTTGTTAAGTCAGGATATCTGCCCAAGAAAGACATCATGTCCTACTGTGCCCCTGACCCGTCAGAAGAGAGGCCACAGCCAAAGGATGGGGAGGTAGTGATTTTTGCGGATCACATGAGCCGGGGCTTCGCACCGCCCGGCTCAAAGTTTTTTAGGGACGTGCTAAACTTCTTCGACTTGCGACCTCAAGACATTGGACCCAACTCAGTGTCCAACATCTGCAACTTCCAAGTCTTCTGCGAGGTATACCTTGGAGAAGAACCTAGTCTGCTGCTCTTCAGAGAGCTTTTTTACTTAAACCGCAAGAATGAGTGCGCCAATGGGCCAAGTCTGGAGTTAGGTGGTATCTCCATCCAGCGGCGTAGGGACTGCCTTTTCCCTTATGCAGAGCCGCCGAGCCACCCAAAGGACTGGAACATGACTTGGTTCTACTGCCAAGATACGTCCCCGGCTGATGAAAGGCCGCTGCCCGGCTTTCGCCCAACACGTCTGGAGCCGACTCACCCACTGTCGGACAAGCTGACTCAAGCGGAGCGCCAGCCTCTGCTCCCCACTATCAACAAGATCAAGGCTCTCCTAGGCAATGGTCTGAACAGAATCGACCTGGTCCGTGTCTGGATCTCATGGAGGGTGATCCCATTGAGCCGCCGCCCCGGCTTAATGCGTGAGTACACAGGACGAAAGGATGACCCTCAGAGACACAGCCGCAATGATCTTCCAGAAGACGTTTCCGAGGAGATGACCAAGGCTCTTTTAAACGAGAGCCTGGCAGACTGTGGAAGGACCGGGTTAGCCCCCTTCTGCAATACCAACCCAGCCCCAGCGGTAAGCCGCTGACTTTAGCTTCTTATCTTCTTCTGCATGTAACCTTCATCTGAACCGTTTTAAGAATTCATCATCGTATTTTTCAGGCTGATGATAAGTTCTGGCGGGTCAAATACGACCATGAGGCGGCCAAGAAGGCCAGGAAGGCGAAGAAAGCCGCCAAGAAAGCCGCCCCTCGCAAGAAAGGAAGCAGGCCTACTGCTTCGGAGCTGATGCAATTAAGCGACAGCTCCGAGTCAGAGGCAACCCCTAAGCCTTTAAGTCCTTGCTGTATTTTTTGTTTGTTGCTGTCCGCCTTATCAACACTTGCTCATTGACAGGATGACACCGGGCCAGTAACCCGGTGGTTGAAGAGGTAATGTCACTTTCCTCCGAATCGGAGCCCTTGCCAAAGCTGAAAGTCCGAAGGGTAACTTGGAAAGTAAGCTTTTCCCATCCTTTAGCTTATCAAGATCCTCAATTTATTTTGAAGCGACAGGTTCATGAAAGCCGGCGTCACACCCGGACCAACAAGGACACCGACCTCTCAGCCGGGTTACCCGACGCAACAAGGAAGCGTCGAACTGAGGTTATTTCCCACTTGTACCCCTTTCATCCGTTGGCGGGTGTTATCCGTCAGCCACTCAACTCTTCTGACTCCAATTATCAGGAGACCTCCCCCTCTTCGGGCGACTCTATGCAGTCGAGTCTTCCGACTTTCAAGACCGCGCCCGGGTAATAACAACCATCTCATATTATACTTGTCTGTACTTACTCTTTTTCTGCTTAACGTTTCTGTCCTTTCAGCGCCCAGGCCAAGCTCACCAAGAGAGCGAAGAAGACCAAGTCAGCCGGAGTGCCGGATTTACCTGAACCAGAGGTGACGGCTCAAGAACCGCCAGCTGCCTCCGCCCCCGAAGCCACCATTCCAACCGACAAGGCGCCTGAGGCCGCTGCCCCAACTACCAAGGCAACTACAGAAGCTTCGGTTAACCCGGAGGCCTCCGGCTCAGCTCCACCAGCAGACGACCCGGACGTGGTAATCACCCGGACGGAGTTTGTTGAGCCGGGGAGACCGACCGTGCTGGCCAAGTGCTCCGCTAAGGGGAAGTTGCTGCAGCCCCACCGGGTGAATCTGGACCTCTCTAACTACACCAACCTGAGCATTGGAGAGCTTGTCTCTGGCTATATCAGCCAAGTACACAAGAGCCGGGACGCAGAGGTCGCCATGGTGAACCAGATCCAGCAAAAATCTGAGGTATCATTCTGCTGTCTTCTTACTTACTGCATAATTACCTTTGCCATGCTAGCCCCCAAGTCAACGACTTATGATTGAATATGTTGTAGACTTAGGTTCCGGCTTACTCCATTGAGCCGGCAGTTTGTAGATAGATACGTTCAATATGCATTAGCCCCCAAGTGCCAAGTGTCTTTGCTTGGAAAACGCTTGGGACTTATATAGTAACTGTTAATAACCCGGAAATATATGCAGGCTGTTGGCAAGAAGCTAGAGGCGGACCTTGCGGATCTCAAGAACCGGCTGAAGACGCAAGAGATGGAGACCCGGAAGGCAAACGCCAAGTTTGTATCCAGCATCGTTGCTCAAGAGAAGCTGAAGACGGAGTTTGATGCTGAGCGGAAAGCCTGGGCCGAAGAGAAGGCCGCACTGGTGACCCGGGCTGAACAGGCGGAGAAGGCTCTCTCCGAGAAGACCGCCGAGCTCTCTGGCCTAAAGCGCCAGGTTTCCCAGATGGTGGCCGCCATCTTCGGTAAGTCGCCTTACCGGCTTTCATCAAGTTTAGAATGTTTATATCTCATGATTCATCCTTGTCGCCGGCTTATCCGATTCTGTTAAACAGGTCCCAGAAGTGCTAACCTCAACCAGAGCGTGGTCACCAAGTTAAAGGCCGTGTATACCCTGGTGGAGCAGCTCTACACCGGGTCACAGCGTGCCTTAGCTGTGGTGGCCCTATCCAACGAGGTGCCGACTCACCTGGCAGAAGTCCTGCGCCGGCTCGCCGTTCTGCCTCAGCGGATCCAAGAGCTGCGACGGGCCTCTGCGAGAGCCGGAGCGATCGCTGCGCTGAGCCGGGCCAAGGCATTCTTGCCGGAGTTAGACCCGGCGGACATCGCCCTTGGCTATCCAAGCCTGAAGGAAGACGGCTCAGCTTTCGATCAGAAGGACTTCGCAGCTTGCGTGAAGGCTATACGCCCAGTGGCCACCCTTATCGGGAATGACACAGATCTGACCAAGTACCAGCCGGGTTATGATGCGGAGAATCAGAGGATTCCAACCCCTCGCTATGAAGCCCTCAACTTGATCCCGCCGGCTCGTCAGCACACCTTCGCCCCGGAGATTGACCCGGCCGGGTTAATTGACGAGGAAGCCCAATTCGAAGCTCTCAGCGGCATCGACTGGAAGTCATCAACCTTCCAGGTCTTGGGATCAGCCGGAGGAGAGGATAGGAACGAGCCGGAGACTTCAACTCAGCGGGCATCGTAACTCGGCTGGCGGTTTACCAAACAATGCTCCACCCTTTTTAGACTTGATGAGTTTTGTAATAGAGTAGGTGCAACAGTTTATCTCTGCTGTGCCATCGCGCACATATTGAATGTTAAAGTCTTTTGAAGTTGTCTCTTTGATACTTCTCCGGGTCATAATCAATCCTTTGTTTTTCTTAACCTCAAAAGAGGTGCCTTTAATTATCCTGCATAGAGGGGAAAATCACAAGTCTCGAGGCGGCTTACCGTCCTGAGAATCATAAATTTTAGATAACCCGGAATATGAATCAAAAAGGACTTGTCTTCAATGATATCCTGAATACAGCCGTAAGAACATACTGAACGGTCTGCAAGCATACTTCCGATTTAAATAATCCGGATGAGGAAGTTGGTACCGCAACTCCGGTTTACCTGCCTTATAACACCCATTGCGTTCAGCAATACTGTAAACCAAGGTTAAGCCGGCAAAGTGAGACCCGGCTGTACACACCTTGATATAATCAAAGAAAACTTGTGATAAAGCAGAAGAACTTAGGGGCTTCCGGTTCGAATACGACCAGAGACCCGGCCCAAAGGGGTTATGCTAAGATTCGTACACGGTCATATAGCCCCCAGTGGGTGTGGCGATGCCAATCAAGAGGGTACCGACAGCTATGTTCTCTTTGGTTCGAATACGACCCATGTGTGAACAGGAAGCCCCCAAGTGATTTTAAGAATTGTTTAACGACGCTGATTCGAATACGATCCACGTCGGTTCTCAGAGGGGTTAAACAATGATTCAGATATGACCAAAGGTAACCTCCCAATGAGCTCGGCATTGTGCCAATCAAACGGGTATCGACAGCTATGTTCTCTTTGGTTCGAATACGACCCATGTTTGAACAGGAAGCCCCCAAGTGACTTTATTGCTTACGGCTAGATTCGAATACGATCATAAGCCGGATCCTCCTTTAAGTTGTCATGTAATCTTGCAATAAAAACAACACGTGCATATTTGGAGGAGAAAAAAGGACAGAGGTCATGCTTTATTGCTTATCATAATATATACATGGCTGAGAGAAATATGTACACCACGAGAGCCGGTGGCTCAAGTGTAGTAAGGCCGAAGCTGAGCTATGTTCCACGGCCGACGGGTTTCTTCCTCCGACTTACGTGAATCTTTGTGCTCCCGAATGTCAATGAGGTAATATGACCCGTTGTGCAAGTTCTTGCTGACCACAAAGGGCCCTTCCCAAGGCGGGGATAACTTGTGTGCATCTGTTTGATCCTGGATGAGCCGGAGCACAAGATCGCCTTCCTGGAAGACCCGGGATTTAACTCGGCGGCTATGATAATGGCGCAGGTCTTGTTGATAAATCGCTGAGCGGGCTGCTGCCACATCACGTTGTTCATCCAACAAGTCAAGAGCATCTTGGCGCGCCTGTTCATTATCCGTCTCAACATAAGCCGCCACTCGAGGTGAGTCATGACGGATGTCACTGGGGAGGACTGCTTCCGCCCCGTAAACCATGAAGAAAGGCGTGAAGCCTGTAGATCTGTTAGGAGTAGTGTTGATGCTCCATAACACGGAGGGTAGCTCCTCCACCCAACAACCCGGCGTCCGTTGTAAAGGGACCAAAAGCCGGGGCTTGATACCCTTCAGAATCTCCTGATTAGCTCTCTCAACCTGACCATTGGATTGAGGATGAGCCACTGAGGAAACATCAAGTCGGATATGCTCTCGTTGACAAAAACTCCTCCATGGCGCCTTTGGAGAGATTGGTGCCATTGTCAGTTATAATGCTGTGTGGGAAACCAAAGCGAAAGATCGCCTTTTTCATAAACTGAACCGCCGTGGCTGCATCACACTTGCTAACTGGCTCCGCTTCAACCCACTTGGTAAACTTGTCAACTGCCACCAAAAGGTGGGTCTTCTTATCCTTGGACCTTTTGAAAGGTCCAACCATATCAAGCCCCCACACCGCAAAGGGCCAAGTGATTGGGATCATCCTCAGCTCCTGAGCCGGCACATGAGCCCGTCGTGAGAACCTCTGGCAACCATCACATTTACTGACCAAGTCCTCTACATCAGCATGAGCCGTCAACCAATAAAAACCATGACGAAAAGCCTTGGCCACAAGGGACTTTGAGCCGGCATGATGGCCACAATCCCCTTCATGGATCTCACGCAAGATCTCTTGACCTTCCTCAGGGGAGACACAACGCTGAAATGCTCCTGTAACACTATGATGATGCAACTCGCCATCAATAATGATCATTGACTTAGCCCGCCGGGTTATCTGCCTGGCCAAAGTTTCATCCTCAGGCAACTCGCCCCCGGTCATGTAAGCCAGATATGGCATTGTCTAGTCTGGTATGATATGGAGAGCCGCCACCAGTCGTGCCTCCGGGTCAGGGACAGCCAAGTCTTCCTCCGTAGGCAACTTAACCGAAGGGCTATACAGGACGTCCAGGAAAGTGTTAGGCGGCACCGGCTTTCGCTGAGAGCCTAGCCGGCTTAGAGCATTAGCCGCCTCGTTCTTCCTGCGATCAATGTGCTCTACTTGGTAGCCCTGAAAGTGCCCAGCAATGGCATCAACTTCGCGACGATAAGTCGCCATGAGAGGGTCCTTAGAGTCCCACTTGCCTGACACTTGTTGAGCCACCAAGTCCGAGTCACCGAAGCACCTTACCCGGCTCAAGCTCATCTCCTTAGCCATCCGAAGACCGTGGAGCAAGGCCTCGTACTCAGCCGCATTGTTAGTGCAAGGAAACATCAACTGTAGCACATAATGGAACTTGTCACCTTTAGGGGAAGCCAATACAACGCCAGCCCCCGAGCCCTCCAACTGCCTGGACCCATCGAAGTGAATAGTCCAATACGTGTTATCCGGCTTTTGCTCGGGCACTTGTGACTCTGTCCAATCATTGATGAAATCCACCAAGGCCTGAGATTTAACAGCAGTGCGTGGCACATATTTGAGACCATGAGGTCCAAGTTCTATAGCCCACTTAGCAATTCTCCCTGTGGCCTCTCTGTTTTGAATGATATCACCAAGAGGGGCAGAACTGACCACAGTGATGGGATGACCCTGAAAATAATGCTTAAGTTTCCGGCTCGCCATGAACACACCATACACAAGCTTCTGCCAATGCGGGTACCGCTGCTTGGACTCAATGAGCACTTCGCTGACATAATAAACCGGCCGCTGAACCGGATGCTCCTTGCCCTCCTCCTTGCGCTCCACCACAATAGCCACATTGACGGCTCGTGCATTTGCCGCCACATACAGCAGTAAGGGCTCCTTATCAACTGGAGCAGCAAGGACTGGGGGCTCTGCCAGCTGCTTCTTCAAATCCTCAAAGGCGGTATTAGCTGCATCATTCCAGACAAAGCTATCAGTTTTCTTCATCAACTGATATAAGGGCATGGCCTTCTCACCCAAACGGCTTATAAACCGGCTTAAAGCAGCGATGCGACCCGCCAAGCGCTGAACGTCATTTATACACGCCGGCTTAGCCAGGGAGGTGATGGCCTTGATCTTCTCCGGGTTAGCCTCAATGCCTCTGTCAGAAACCAAGAAACCCAAGAGTTTGCCTGCAGGAACACCAAAGACACACTTGGCCGGGTTAAGCATCATCTTGTAGACCCGGAGATTATCAAAGGTTTCCCTTAAATCATCTATCAGGGTTTCTTCTTTCATGGACTTAACCACAATATCGTCCACATAAGCGTGAACATTGCGCCCAATTTGTTTATGAAGACAGTTCTGTACACAACGCTGGTAAGTCGCCTGTGCACACTTGAGTCCAAAGGGCATAGACACATAGCAGAAGGCTCCAAAGGGAGTGATGAACGCCGTCTTCTCCTGGTCCTTAACTGCCATCTTAATCTGATGATATCCGGAATAAGCATCCAAGAAACTTAAGCGTGCACAACCTGCCGTAGCATCAATGATTTGATCAATACGGGGGAGGGCAAAAGGATCAGCCGGACACGCCTTGTTCAAGTGTGTGTAGTCCACACACATCCGCCAGGTGCCGTTCTTCTTGAGTACGAGCACCGGGTTAGCCAACCACTCTGGGTGAAATACTTCAACGATAAACCCGGCCGCCAAAAGCCGGGCCACCTCTTCACCAATAGCCTTCCGCCTCTCTTCATTAAACCGCCGAAGGAACTGCCTGACCGGCTTAAATTTTGGATCAACATTGAGAGTGTGATCAGTGAGTTCCCTAGGTACACCTGGCATGTCAGAAGGTTTCCATGCGAAGATGTCCCTATTCTCACGGATGAACTCGATGAGCGCGCTTTCCTATTGTGGATCCAGATTGGCACTGATGCTAAACTGCTGAGATGAATCTCCTGGAACAAAATCAACAAGCTTAGTTTCATCAGCCGACTTAAATTTCATCGCCGGCTCATTCTCCGTAGTCGGCTTTTTCAGAGAGGTCATATCTGTTAGGTCAACATTGTCTTTGTAAAACTTCAACTCCTCTGTAGCACAAACAGACTCTGCATAAGCCGCATCGCCTTCCTCACACTCCAGAGCCACTTTCCGGCTGCCGTGAACCGTAATGGTCCCATTGTGACCCGGCATCTTGAGCTGTAAGTACACATAACACGGCCGTGCCATAAATTTGGCGTAAGCCGGCCGTCCAAATATAGCATGGTACGGACTTCTTATCTTGACCACCTCAAAGGTCAATTTCTCCACCCTGTAGTTGTTCTCATCTCCAAAGGCCACTTCTAATTCGATCTTGCCGACTGGATAAGCCGACTTACCAGGTACCACACCATGGAAGATAGTGTTTGACTGGCTGAGGTTCTTATCAACCAACCCCATACGGCGAAAAGTCTCATAATAGAGGATGTTGATGCTGCTGCCTCCATCCATGAGCACATTTGTGAACTTATATCCTCCCACTTGAGGAGCCACCACTAAGGCCAAGTGGCCCGGGTTATCCACCCGGGGAGGGTGATCCTCCCTACTCCACACTATGGGCTGCTCAGACCACCGCAAGTAGCGTGGGACTGCCGGCTCAACAGCATTCACTGCCCTCTTATGAAGCTTCTGATCTCGCTTACACAGGCTGGTGGTAAACACATGATACTGTCCACCGCTAACCTGCTTTGGATTGGTCTGATAACCCCCCTGCTGTCATGTATATAAAGTATATAGTATATACCCGTGATCACCTCCCGAAGTGATCACGGCCCAGTAGTATAGCATGGCAGACGGACAAGAGTGTAGGGCCACTGATGGAACACTAGCATCCTATACTAAGCAGTAGGATAGCAGGTAAGGGTAACAACTGTAGCAACAATGATAGGCTATGCAGCAGAATAGGATTAACCGAAAGCAGTAACATGCTACACTCTTCTAATGCAAGCAGTATAGAGAAGAATAGGCGATATCTGGTGATCAAGGGGGGGCTTGCCTGGTTGCTCTGGCAAGTAGGGGTCGTCAACAGCGTAGTCGGTCGGGGCACCAGCAGCGGCGTCGGTCTCGTAGTCTAGCGGAGAAGAGGGGGAATAAACAATAAATATAATGCAAACATAAGCATGACGATGGAAGACATGTCAATGCGCGGTGCTAGGTGTGCCCTAACACGGTAGGAGGTGGTACCGGGAAAGGGGGAAACATCCGGGAAAGTATTCCCGGTGTTTCGCGTTTTCGGACAGATGAACCGGAGGGGGAAAGTTGCGTGTTTGCTATGCTAGGGATGTGTGGCAGGCGAACGGGCTACGTATCCGGATTCGTCTCGTCGTTCTGAGCAACTTTCATGTACAAAGTTTTTCCATCCGAGCTACGGTTTATTTTATATTGATTTTAAAAGATTTAAATCACTTTTTAGCATTTATTTAATTATTTTAATCCAACATTATCTAGAACAGTGCATGCTGACATCAGCATGACGTCAGCAGTCAACAGAGGCATTGACTGGTCAACTGACGTGTGGGTCCCGTTCGTCATTGACTGTTTAGTCTAATTAGGGTTTAACTAATCTAATTACGGTTTAATTAAACTAACTAGTTAATTAGATTAATTAAATATGATTAATAATTAATTATTTTAATTATTATTTATTTAGTTTTTTATATTCATTCTTTTTTTAAATGTTCAAGGGGTGGGGCCCCTTTGTCATAGGGCCCGGGGGGCGCTTAGCGAGCATGCGGGTTACGGGCGTCGTCCGTGCAGGCGCATGCCCCGGGCGCCGAAGCGCGCGCCCAGGGGGAAGTAGCGGGCGGCGCCGACGGAGGGCTGCGCGCGCGGGAGAGCGCTGGGGGGGCAACGCCGCGAGCGAGAGGGGAGCTGCGGGCGCGTGGGCCAGCAAGGCCACCGCAGCGCTGGCGAGGCGGGGCCACGCGCGCGGCGAGCGGCGGAGGGGACGGCCGCGAGGGGGTTCAGCGCGACGGGCGTGCAGGGGGGCGGAGCGAAGGCAGCAGCGCCGGCGAGAGCAAGATGGATGCGGGGCGAGGGTCGGGCGCGACATCACGGCGCGAGGAGCAGAGGCGGGCAGGGGAGAGGAGGAGAGGTGCGGCCAGCAGCGGCAGTAGCAGGCGGTGGGCGCGGCGAGGAGGAGCTCGAGCGCTCGGGAGGGCGGGCGCGGGTGGCTGGCAAGGGTGCGGTGAACGCGGCTGAGCGCACGCGGGGCGCGGCGACCGCGGCGTGTGCGCGTTAGATGAGGGGGAGAGGGGGGTGGCGCTCACTAGCGTTGCCGGGGAGAGGGTCGGCGTGGCTTGGTGAAGCCCTTGGGGAGGAGGACGGGGACGACATGCGGCGCAGGGGAAGACAAGGAGGCAGTCCGGCGAGGTGGCGGTCCAGCGAGGCGGCCTCTGGCGACGGCGGAGTCGGGTCCCGATGCCCCGATCCGATCTGGATCGTGGGGAGAGGGAGAGGCGAGTGGGGCGAAGTGGGGTGACCAGGGGTTAGGGTTTCGGGACGGGGAGGATAAGGTGAGTGGGGGGCCCGGCTTGGGCTAGTGGGCTAGCCGGCTGGGCCGTCTGGCCCGGTTGGCCAAGGGGGCTTTTTTCCTTTTATTTTGTTTTCTGGTTTTCTTTTTATTCTTTTTCCTTTTCTGTTTTATTTTAGTTACACTTTATTCTTAGTTTAGTAAAATATGACAATAGCTCCAAATTAGTGTTTCAAAACAACCCACTACCCTAAAAAGTTTTACCTCAAAATAAAATAGTTTATGATTTTATAAAATATCAAAGGCATTTATTTAATAGTTTTACCTACTGTTTTAATCATTTAAGTGCATTTAAACCTTTTATAAAAATGTGGTTTCTCCACAATAATTACCTATGCATTATTTGGCAACACCCCAACATTTTAGTTTTAATATTTGAAAATCTTTACCGTTTGACTTTAATTCAATTTTGAATTTGAATCGGTTTTGAACTAACCCGAGATTAACTACAGTGACATAGGTGACGTGGCATCATTAGCAGGGAATTACTGTAGTCTAATTATCTAGGCGTCACATATGGCTAGTAAAAGAGTTAATAAACCATAGAGAAGTTGGAATACAGTAGGTTTAACACTAATATAAATAAAGAATGAGTTCAATACAGTACCTTGAAGTGGTGTTTTGTTTTCTTTCGCTAACGGAGCTCACGAGATTTTCTGTTAAGCTTTGTGTTGTGAAATTTTCAAGTTATGGGTAAAGATTTGATGGATTATGGAACAAGGAGTGGCAAGAGCCTAAGCTTGGGGATGCCCAAGGCACCCCAAGGTAAATCTAAGGACACCAAAAAGCCAAAGCTTGGGGATGCCCCGGAAGGCATCCCCTCTTTCGTCTTCGTCCATCGGTAACTTTACTTGGAGCTATATGTTTATTCACCACATGATAAGTGTTTTGCTTGGAGCGTCTTGTATGATTTGAGTCTTTGCTTTTATTTTACCACAATCATCCTTTCTGAATATACTTTTGAGAGAGACACACATGATTCGGAATTTATTAGAATACTCTATGTGCTTCACTTATATCTTTTGAGCTATATAGTTTTTGCTCTAGTGCTTCACTTATATCTTTTAGAGAACGGCGGTGGTTTGCTTTATAGAAACTATTGTTCTCTCATGCTTCACTTAGATTATTTTGAGAGTCCTACAAAACAGCATGGTAATTTGCTTTAATTATGATAGGCATCTAAGATTAGTAAAGAAAAAAATTTCTTATGAGTGTGTTGAATACTATGAGAAGTTTGATGCTTGATAATTGTTTTGAGATATGAAGATGGTAATATTAGAGTCATGCTAGTTCAGTAGTTTTGAATTTGAGAAATACTTGTGTTAAAATTTGTGATTCCCGTAGCATGCACGTATGGTGAACCGTTATGTGATGAAGTCGGAGCATGATTTATTTATTGATTGTCTTCCTTATGAGTGGCGGTCGGGGATGAGCGATGGTCTTTTCCTACCAATCTATCCCCGTAGGAGCATGCGCGTAATACTTTGTTTCGATAACTAATAGATTTTTGCAACAAGTATATGAGTTCTTTATGACTAATGTTGAGTCCATGGATTATACGCACTCTCATCCTTCCACCATTGCTAGCCTCTCTAATACCGCACACTTTTCGCCGGTATCATAAACCCACCATATACCTTCCTCAAAACAGCCACCATACCTACCTATCATGGCAATTCCATAGCCATTCCGAGATATATTGCCATGCAACTTACCACCATTCCATTTGCTATGACACGCTCCATCATTGTCATATTGCTTTGCATGATCATGTAGTTGACATTGTATTTGTGGCAAAGCCACCGTTCATAATTCTTTCATACATGTCACTCTTGATTCATTGCATATCCCGGTATTCCGCCGGAGGCATTTACATAGAGTCATATTGTTGTTCTAAGTATTGAGTTGTAAGAAAATAAAAGTGTGATTATCATCATTATTAGAGCATTGTCCCAAGTGAGGAAAGGATGATGGAGACTATGATTCCCCCATAACTCGGGATGAGACTCCGGACTAAAAAAAGAGAAAGGCCATAAAAAGGAGAGAGAGAAAAGGCCAAAGAAAAAAATGAGAGAAAAGGAGAGAAGGGACAATGCTACTATCATTTTACCACACTTGTGCTTCAAAGTAGCACCATGATCTTCATGATAGAGAGTCTCTTATGTTGTCACTTTCATATACTAGTGGGAAATTTTCATTATAGAACTTGGCTTCTATATTCCAATGATGGGCTTCCTCAAAATGCCCTAGGTCTTCGTGAGCAAGCGAGTTGGATGCACACCCACTTAGTTTCTTTTGTTGAGCTTTCTTATACGTATAGCTCTAGTGCATCCGTTGCATGGCAATCCCTACTCACTCACATTGATATCTATTGATGGGCATCTCCATAGCCCGTTGATACGCCTAGTTGATGTGAGACTATCTTCTCCCTTTTTGTCTTCTCCACAACCACCATTCTATTCCACATATAGTGCTATGTCCATGGCTCACGCTCATGTATTGCGTGAAGATTGAAAAAGTTTGAGAACACCAAAAGTATGAAACAATTGCTTGGCTTGTCATCGGGGTTGTGCATGATTATATACTTTGTGTGATGAAGATAGAGCATATCCAGACTATATGATTTTGTAGGGATAACTTTCTTTGGCCGTGTTATTTTGAGAAAACATAATTGCTTAGTTAGTATGCTTGAAGTATTATTATTTTTATGCCAATATTAAACTTTTGTCTTGAACCTTTCAGATCAGAACATTCATACCACAATTAAGAGAATTACATTGAAAATTATGCCAAGTAGCATTCCACATCAAAAAATTTGTTTTTATCATTTACCTACTCGAGGACGAGCAGGAGTTAAGCTTGGGGATGCTTGATACGTCTCCAACGTATCTATAATTTTTTATTGTTCCATGCTATATTATATTCTGTTTTGGATGTTTAATGGGCTTTATTATACACTTTTATATTATTTTATGGACCAACCTATTAACCGGAGGCCCAGCCGAAATTGCTGTTTTTGCCTATTTCAGTGTTTCACAGAAAAAGAATATCAAACGGAGTCCAAACGGAATGAAACCTTCGGGAACGTGATTTTCGGAACAAACGTGATCCAGAGGACTTGGAGTCCACGTCAATAAATCAACGAGGAGAGCACGAGGCAGGGGGGCGCGCCTACCCCCCCCCCCCCCCCCCCCCCGCCCCCGGCGCGCCCTCCACCTCATGGGGCCCACGTTGCTCCACCGACGTACTTCTTCCTCCTATATATACCTACGTACCCCCAAACCATCAGAGGCATCCACGAAAATCTAATTCTAGCGCCGCAACCTTCTGTACCCGTGAGATCCCATCTTGGGGCCTTTTCCGGCGTCCTGCCAGAGGGGGCATTGATCACGGAGGGCTTCTACATCAACACCATAGCCTCTCCGATGATGTGTGAGTAGTTTACCTCAGACCTTCGGGTCCATACTTATTAGCTAGAAGGCTTCTTCTCTCTCTTTGGATCTCAATACAAAGTTCTCCATGATTCTCGTGGAGATCTATTCAATGTAATCTTCTTTTGCAGTGTGTTTGTCGGGACCGATGAATTGTGGCTTTATGATCAAGTTTATCTATGAACAATATTTGAATCTTCTCTGAATTCTTTTATGTATGATTGGTTATCTTTGCAAGTCTCTTCGAATTATCAGTTTGGTTTGGCCTACTAGATTGATCTTTCTTGCAATGGGAGAAGTGCTTAGCTTTGGGTTCAATCTTGCGGTGTCCTTTCCCAGTGACAGCAGGGGCAGCAAGGCACGTATTGTATTGTTGCCATCGAGGATAACAAGATGGGGTTTATATCATATTGCATGAGTTTATCCCTCTACATCATGTCATCTTGCTTAAAGCGTTACTCTGTTCTTATGAACTTAATACTCTAGATGCATGCTGGATAGCGGTCGATGTGTGGAGTAATAGTAGTAGATGCAGGCAGGAGTCGGTCTACTTGTCACGGACGTGATGCCTATATACATGATCATACCTAGATATTCTCATAACTATGCTCAATTCTATCAATTGCTCGACAGTAATTTGTTCACCCACCATAATACTTATGCTCTTGAGAGAAGCCACTAGTGAAACCTATGGCCCTCGGGTCTATTTTCCATCATATTAATCTCCCGTCAACAAGCTATTTCTGGCGCTGTTTATTTTGCTTTCTTTACTTTTAGTCTTTGTCATAAAAATACCAAAAATATTATCTTATCATATCTATCAGATCTCACTCTCGTAAGTGACCGTGAAGGGATTGACAACCCCTTTATCGCGTTGGTTGCGAGGTTCTTATTTGTTTGTGTAGGTGCGAGGGACTCGAGCGTAGCCTCCTACTGGATTGATACCTTGGTTCTCAAAAACTGAGGGAAATATTTACGCTACTTTACTGCATCACCCTTTCCTCTTCAAGGGAAAAACCAACGCAGTGCTCAAGAGGTAGCAGAATTTGAAACTGTTGTGGCACATCGTACTAAATTAAATGATATAGCCACCATGTTCACTAATGATGAGAAAACTTGCTACTATTATATCCTTAAAATATTTCCGTTCTCATTAAAGGGTGATGCTAAGATATGGTTTAATTCTATTGATCCTGGTTGTGTGCATAGTCCACAGGATATGATTTATTACTTCTCTGCTAAATATTTCCCTGCTCATAAGAAACAAGCTGCTTTAAGGGATATATATAATTTTGTGCAAATTGAAGAAGAGAGTCTCCCACAAGCTTGGGGGAGGCTTCTCCAATTACTTAATGCTTTACCTGATCATTCTCTCAAGAAAAATGAAATACTTGATATCTTTTATAATGGAGTAACCGATGCTTCCAGAGACCACCTGGATAGTTGTGCTCGTTGTGTTTTCAGGGAAAGAACTGTTGATCAAGCTGAAATTCTATTGAATAATATGTTGACTAATGAAAACAATTGGACACTTCCTGAACCAACTCCTAAGCCAACTCCGAAGAAAAGGGGTGTTCTATTTCTCAGTCCTGAAGATATGCAAGAGGCAAAGAAATCTATGAAATAAAAGGGTATTAAAGCTGAAGATGTTAAGAATTTACCTCCTATTGAAGAAATACATGGTCTTAATTCATCACCTATTGAAGAAACTCATGGTCTTGATAACCCAACACAGGTAGTAAAGGTAAATTCTCTCTATAGATATGATAAAGCTGAAATCCCACCTACTAAGTTTGCTAGCCAATGTTTGGATGAGTTTGATAATTTTATGGTTAAGCAAGAAAACTTCAATGCTTATTTTGGTAGGGAATTAAAACGCAATGCTTCTATGATTGAACACTTGAGTGATTATATGTCTAGAGTTAAAGGTGAACTTAAACTCATTAGTAAACATGCTTCTATGGTTACCACTCAAGTAGAACAAGTACTTAAAGCTCAGAATGATTTGCTCAATGAATTAAATAGTAAGAATAATGACTTTGATGTTAGAGTTGCAACTAGAGGGGGTAAAGTGACTCAGGAACCTTTGTATCCTGAAGGTCACCCTAAGAGAATTGAGCAAGATTCTCAAAGAACTAATGTAGATGCACCTAGTCCTTCTAAAAAGAAGAAAAAGAAAAATGATAGGACTTTGCATGCTTCCAGTGAACCTGTTGTAGACACACCTGAGAATCCCAATGATATTTCTATTTCTGATGCTAAAACACAATCTGGTGATGAACATGAACCTAGTGATAATGCTAATAATGATGTTCATATTGATGCTCAACCTAGCAATGATAATGATGTAGAGATTGAACCTGCTGTTGATCTTGATAACCCACAATCAAAGAATCAGCATTATGATAAGAGAGACTTTGCTGCTAGGAAGCACGGTAAAGAAAGAGAACCATGGGTTCAGAAACCCATGCCTTTTCCTCCCAAACCATCCAAGAGAAAGGATGATGAGGATTTTGAGCGCTTTGATGAAACGATTAGACCTATCTTTTTGCGTATGCGTTTGACTGATATGCTTAAAATGAACCCTTATGCTAAGTATATGAAAGAAATTGTTACTAATAAGAGAAAGATACCGGAAGCTGAAATTTCCACCATGCTTGCTAATTATACTTTTAAGGGTGGAATACCAAAGAAACTTGGAGACCCAGGAGTACCTACTATACCATGCTCCATTAAAAGAAATTATGTTAGAACTGCTTTATGTGATCTTGGAGCCAGTGTTAGTGTTATGCCTCTCTCTTTATATCGTAGACTTGATTTGAATAAGTTAACACCTACTGAAATATCTTTGCAAATGGCTGATAAATCAACTGCTATACCTGTCGGTATTTGTGAGGATGTGCTTGTTGTGGTTGCAAACGTTACTATTTTAACGGACTTTGTTATTCTTGATATTCCCGAGGACGATAGTATGTCTATTATTCTTGGAAGACCCTTTTTGAATACTGCAGGGGCTGTTATTGATTGCAACAAAGGCAATGTCACTTTTCATGTTAATGGTAATGAGCATACGGTACACTTTCCGAGGAAACAACCTCAAGTCCACAGTATCAATTCTATTGGAAAAATTCCATTGATTATTTTTGGAGGTTTTGAATTTCCTCTTCCTACTATCAAGAAGAAATATGATATTCTTATTATTGGGGATGTGCATATCCCCGTTGAGGTAACCTAGTGCTATTCGAAAATTCTCCGGTTTCATGCGATTCGGAATAAGTTTGTTAACAAGACTTGATCAACCTTGTTAGTGGATTCCTTTTGATGAGCATGAGATGGATGAAGTTCGAAAGCACAACCTTCGGTACCCTCCTTTTACTTTCTGTTATTTAGAATAAATAAAGCAAAAATAGTATTTTATGTCTGTTTTCTGAATTATCCGTGCAATAAAAAATACCCCAAAAATAAAAGTTCTCCAAATGCCCCGAAATTGAAATATGATTTTTTCTGGAATATTTGAGAATATCTGGCACTGAGAACACAGCAGGGGGAGCAAGCACCTGGCCACGAGGGTCCAGGGCGCGCCCCCTGCCTCGTGGGCCCATGGTGGCTCCCCTCCACTTATTCCAGCCACCACACACTCCTTCTTCCTCCCAAAAAATCACCAACCAGCTCAAGCACGAGTTCTAGCTCATTTTGCTGCGATTTTTGATCTCCTTGCTCAAAGCACCTCTCACAAAACTTCTTTGGGGGATTGTTCCTTGGTATGGACTCCTCCAATGGTCCAATTAGTTTTTGTTCTAGTGCTTTATTGATTGCAAATTTTTGCTGCCTAGGTGACCATGTTCTTGAGCTTGCATGTCAAATTTATATGGTTCCAAGTAGTTCTAATGCATGATATAGTCTCTAGGCACTTGTGGGAGTAGTTTCTATCAATATTGTTGAGTTTGGTTCACTTTTATTTGAAGTTACTAAAAATTTCAGAAATTTTTCACAGGAAGAAATATGTTTAGGAAAATGTACCAAGGTGGCCCTTCAAGGAAGCAAGGACCCAGGTTCGCAATGCGCGATGCCGACGATGAACCACCAAGGGAAGCTCAAGTGCGGGCTTGTGAATGGCCTTCAGAGGACTTTATGGATCGAGCGGGAATCAAGGAAGAATTTAACGCATATGTGCGTAACGCTGATCTTGTGAGCTTCGAGGCAGATAAGTGCTGTCAGTACCACTCTCTCACTGATTCCTTTGTGAGGAGGTTTGAATTTTCATCTTCACGCAATTCTCAAACTATCATGTTTGATCTTTATGAAAATTCTTATACAATGGACTCAGAGGATTTTAGCACTGCTTGCAAACTTCCACAATGGGGTAGCACTAGTGAGCCTCGCAAATCTGAGTTTAGAGATTTTCTTGCTAGTGTAACTGTAGGGGAATCTAGAGACATAACACAAGCTACCATAGGGAGCATTCATTTTCCTGATATACATTATTTTGCTCTCTTCATAGGTAGGTGCATAAATGGTATGGATGAAGCATGTCACATGTGTGTCCCTGACCTCAGTGTTCTCAGGAGTGCTTTATTAGGAGATAAACATTATAATTTGGGAGCCATTGTTGCACGTAGGTTGCATAATAATAGATTTAATGGAGATTTCTTTGCTGAAATTTATGCAACCCGTTTAGCTAATTTTCTTGATATACCTATTCGTGATCATGATATGGAATTGCCTCCTTCTTATCTAGATTTTAATGCCATGGTTCACCATCGGTTTGTTGAGAGGAATGAACCGCCTCTCCAGTACCGACTAATCTTTGATAGGCGTCACGCCGTCAATATTGTTCTCCCTGCTCCTACTCCCTTTGATTTTCAGACAAAGGGGAGATATGTCATAACCAGGGAGAAGGCAAATGAGTACGAGAGGAGGACGAGGGCATCTCGCCTCCAAGCTGCAGCCCACGATACAATAGCCGCTGCATCTCAGTACGACCCCAACTACAACTTTGGATATCCGCCAGGCCAGCCGTGGCAGTAGACCAACTTAGGCCAAAATCCTAAGCTTGGGGGAGTATGTATTTCTCACCGACAATACATTCATGTTTACACACTCATTGCTAGATGTCGGTGCTCATACTTTTTCATTGTACTATCCATGCTAGTTTATTTTCCTTTTTATGCTTTCTTCTTGTGTGTTTGAAAAACCTTAAGAAAAACAAGAAAATTAGTTGTAGCTTTTAGCTAGTTTACTTTCCATGCATGTAGTAGTAGAAGTAAAAGAAAACCCAAAAATATTTCCCGTTCTTCTTTTGCTTGTTGGGAGCTTTCCCGTGTAAATAGTTTTATTTCTTTTCTTTTCTTTGGGGGTCGATAGGAGAAGACCATAATGAAAATGTTGAAGTGGCTCTTATATGCTTTATTGTTGATTTAATCGAGAGCCCATATTATTTTGTCTTCTCCTGTGTGTCAGATGCCTGCAGATTCCAGCTTAGTTCAATGCACGTGCACTATTATTATTATTCACATCGTTCGGTCGTGCAAGTGAAAGGCAATTATGACGATACATGATGGACTGATTGAGATGAGAGAAGCTGGTATGAACTCGACCTCTCTTGTTTTTGTAAATATGATTAGTTCATCGTTCCTGATTCAGCCTATTATGAATAGACATGTTTGCAATGACAATTAGAGATTATAGTTGCTTATGCCATGCTTAATTAGCTAGGAGTTTATAATGTTTATCTTGCGTGCCAACATGCTATTAAAATGGTTGTGATGTGGTATGATAGGGTGGTATCCTCCTTTGAATGATTCGAGTGACTTGACTTGGCACATGTTCACGCATGTAGTTGAAACAAAATCAACATAGCCTTCATGATATTTATGTTCATGGTGGATTATATCCTACTCATGCTTGCACTCAATGTTTATTAATTTTAATGCATGTTCATGACTGTTGTCGCTCTCTAGTTGGTCGCTTCCCAGTCTTTTGCTAGCCTTCACTTGTACTAAGCGGGAATACTGCTTGTGCATCCAATCCCTTAAACCCCAAATTTATTCCATATGAGTCCACTATACCTTCCTATATGCGGTATCTACCTGCCGTTCCAAGTAAATTTGTATGTGCCAAACTCTAAACCTTGAAATGAAATTCTGTTTTGTATGCTCGAATAGCTCATGTATCAACTAGGGTTGTTTGTATCTTCCATGCTAGGCGGGTTATGAAGGAAATATGCCCTAGAGGCAATAATAAAGTTATTATTTATTTCCTTATCATGATAAATGTTTATTATTCATGCTAGAATTGTATTAACCGGAAACGTAATACTTGTGTGGATACATAGACAAACAGAGTGTCACTAGTATGCCTCTACTTGACTAGCTCGTTAATCAAAGATGGTTATGTTTCCTAGCCATTGACATGGGTTGTCATTTGATTAACGGGGTCACATCATTAGGAGAATGATGTGATTGACTTGACCCATTCCGTTAGCTTAGCACTCAATCGTTTAGTATGTTGCTATTGCTTTCTTCATGACTTATACATGTTCCTATGACTATGAGATAATGCAACTCCGGTTTACCGGAGGAACACTTTGTGTGCTACCAAACGTCACAACGTAACTGGGTGATTATAAAGGTGCTCTACAGGTGTCTCCAAAGGTACTTGTTGGGTTGGCGTATTTCGAGATTAGGATTTGTCACTCTGATTATCGGAGAGGTATCTGTGGGCCCACTCGGTAATGCACATCACTTAAGCCTTGCAAGCATTGCAACTAATGAGTTAGTTGCGGGATGATGTATTACGGAACGAGTAAAGAGACTTGTCGGTAACGAGATTGAAATAGGTATTGAGATACCAACGATCGAATCTCGGGCAAGTAACATACCGATGACAAAGGGAACAACGTATGTTGTTATGCGGTCTGACCGATAAAGATCTTCGTAGAATATGTGGGAGCCAATATGAGCATCCAGGTTCCGCTATTGGTTATTGACTGGAGACGTGTCTCGGTCATGTCTACATAGTTCTCGAACCCGTAGGGTCCGCACACTTAACGTTTCGACGACAGTTATATTATGAGTTTATATGTTTTGATGTACCGAAGGTTGTTCGGAGTCTCGGATGTGATCACGGACATGATGAAGAGTCTTGAAATGGTCGAGACATGGAGATTGATATATTGGAAGCCTATATTTGGATATCGGAAGTGTTCCGGGTGAAATCGGGATTTTACCGGAGTACCGGAGGGGTTACCAGAACCCCCCGGGGGTTAATGGGCCATAGTGGGCCTTAGTGGAGAAGAGGAGAGGCGGCCAGGGCAGGGCCGCGCGCCCCTCCCCCCCTAGTCCAAATAGGACAAGGAGAGGGGGCGGCGCCCCCCTTTCCTTCTCCTCCTCCACCTCTTCCCCCCCCCTTCTCCTATTCCAACAAGCAAGGGAGGGAGTCCTACTCCCGGTGGGAGTAGGACTCCTCCTGGTGCGCCTCCTCCCTGGCTGGCCGCACCTCCCCCCTTGCTCCTTTATATACGGGGGCAGGGGGCACCCTAAAGACAACAATTGATCGTTTGATCTTTTAGCCGTGTGCGGTTCCCCCCTCCACCGTAGTCCACCTCGATAATACTGTAGCGGTGCTTAGGCGAAGCCCTACGTCGGTAGAACATCATCACCGTCACCACGCCGTCGTGCTGACAAAACTCTCCCTCAACACTCGGCTGGATCGAAGTTCGAGGGACGTCATCGGGCTGAACGTGTGCTGAACTCGGAGGTGCCGTGCGTTCGGTACTTGATCGGTCGGATCGTGAAGACGTACGACTACATCAACTGCATTGTGCTAACGCTTCCACTTTCGGTCTACGAGGG
This sequence comes from Triticum aestivum, assembly GCF_018294505.1. NCBI lineage: Eukaryota > Viridiplantae > Streptophyta > Magnoliopsida > Poales > Poaceae > Triticum > Triticum aestivum. Next base: position 77,325,224 of record NC_057799.1, read on the forward strand.
TACGTGGACAATACTCTCCCCTCTCGTTGCTATGCATCACCATGATCTTGCGTGTGCATAGGAATTTTTTTTGAAATTACTACGTTCCCCAACAGTGGCATCTGAGCCTGGTTTTATGCGTAGATGTCATATGCACGAGTAGAACACAAGTGAGTTGTGGGCGATATAAGTCATACTGCTTACCAGCATGTCATACTTTGGTTCGGCGGTATTGTTGGATGAAGCGGCCCGGACCGACATTACGCGTACGCTTACGCGAGACTGGTTCTACCAACGTGCTTTGCACACAGGTGGATGGCGGGTGTCAGTTTCTCCATCTTTAGTTGAACCGAGTGTGGCTACGCCCGGTCCTTGCGAAGGTTAAAACAGCACCAACTTGACAAACTATCGTTGTGGTTTTGATGCGTAGGTAAGAACGGTTCTTGCTAAGCCCGTAGCAGCCACGTAAAATTTGCAACAACAAAGTAGAGGACGTCTAACTTGTTTTTGCAGGGCATGTTGTGATGTGATATGGTCAAGACATGATGCTAAATTTTATTGTATGAGATGATCATGTTTTGTAACCGAGTTATCGGCAACTGGCAGGAGCCATATGGTTGTCGCTTTATTGTATGCAATGCAATCGCCCTGTAATGCTTTACTTTATCACTAAGCGGTAGGGATAGTCCTAGAAGCATAAGATTGGCGAGACGACAACGATGCTACGATGAAGATCAAGGTGTCGCGCCGGTGACGATGGTGATCATGACGGTGCTTCGGAGATGGAGATCACAAGCACAAGATGATGATGGCCATATCATATCACTTATATTGATTGCATGTGATGTTTATCTTTTATGCATCTTATCTTGCTTTGATTGACGGTAGCATTATAAGATGATCCCTCACTAAATTATCAAAGTATAAGTGTTCTCCCTAAGTATGCACCGTTGTGAAAGTTCTTCGTGCTGAGACACCACGTGATGATCGGGTGTGATAGGCTCTACGTTCAAATACAACGGGTGCAAAACAGTTGCACACGCGGAATACTCAGGTTAAGCTTGACGAGCCTAGCATATAACAGATATGGCCTCGGAACACGGAGACCGAAAGGTCGAGCGTGAATCATATAGTAGATATGATCAACATAGTGTTGTTCACCGTTGAAACTACTCCATCTCACGTGATGATCGGACATGGTTTAGTTGATATGGATCACGTGATCACTTAGAGGATTAGAGGGATGTCTATCTAAGTGGGAGTTCTTAAGTAATATGATTAATTGAACTTAAATTTATCATGAACTTAGTACCTGATAGTATCTTGCTTGTCTATGTTGAGTGTAGATAGATGGCCCGTGCTGTTGTTCCGTTGAATTTTAATGCGTTCCTTGAGAAAGCAAAGTTGAAAGATGATGGTAGCAATTACACGGACTGGGTCCGTAACTTGAGGATTATCCTCATTGCTGCACAGAAGAATTACGTCCTGGAAGCACCGCTAGGTGTACCACCTGCGCCAGCAACTGCAGACATTGTGAATGTCTGGCAGTCACGTGTTGATGACTACTCGATAGTTCAATGTGCCATGCTTTACGGCTTAAAGAACCGGGACTTCAACGACATTTTGAACGTCATGGAGCATATGAGATGTTCCAGGAACTGCAGTTAATATTTCAAAAGAATGCCCGGATTGAGAGATATGAAGTCTCCAATAAATTCTACAGCTGCAAGATGGAGGAGAATAGTTCTGTCAGTGAGCATATACTCAAGATGTCTGGGTATTGCAATCACTTGATTCAACTGGGAGTTAATCTTCCGGATGATAGCGTCATTGACAGAATTCTTCAATCACTGCCACCAAGCTACAAGAGCTTCGTGATGAACTATAACATGCAAGGGATGGATAAGACGATTCCCAAGCTCTTCGCAATGCTAAAGGCTGCAAAGGTAGAAATCAAGAAGGAGCATCAAGTGTTGATGGTCAATAAGACCACCAGTTTCAAGAAAAAGGGCAAAGGGAAGAAGAAGGGGAACTTCAAGAAGAACAGCAAGCAAGTTGCTGCTCAAGAGAAGAAACCCATATCTGGACCTAAGCCTGAGACTGATCGAGTGCTTCTACTGCAAGCAGACTGGTCACTGGAAGCGGAACTGCCCCAAGTATTTGGCGGATAAGAAGGATGGCAAGGTGAACAAAGGTATATGTGATATACATGTTATTGATGTGTACCTTACTAGAGCTCGCAGTAGCACCTGGGTATTTGATACTGGTTCTGTTGCTAATATTTGCAACTCGAAACAGGGACTACGGATTAAGCGAACACTGGCCAAGGACGAGGTGACAATGCGCATGGGAAATGGTTCCAAAGTCGATGTGATAGTCGTCGGCACGCTACCTCTACATCTACCTTCGGGATTAGTATTAGACCTAAATAATTGTTATTTGGTGCCAGCGTTGAGCATGAACATTATATCTGGATCTTGTTTCATGCGAGACGGTTATTCATTTAAATCAGAGAATAATGGTTGTTCTATTTATATGAGTAATATCTTTTATGGTCATGCACCCTTGAAGAGTAGTCTATTTTTGATGAATCTCGATAGTAGTGATACACATATTCATAATGTTGAAACCAAAAGATGCAGAGTTGATAATGATAGTGCAACTTATTTGTGGCACTGCCGTTTGGGTCATATAGGTGTAAAGCGCATGAAGAAACTCCATACTGATGGACTTTTGGAATCACTTGATTATGAATCACTTGGTACTTGCGAACCATGCCTCATGGGAAAGATGACTAAAATGTCGTTCTCCGGTACTATGGAGAGAGCAATAGATTTGTTGGAAATCATACATACAAATGTATGTGGTCCGATGAATATTGAGGCTCGTGGCGGATATCATTATTTTCTCACCTTCATAGATGATTTGAGCAGATATGGGTATATCTACTTAATGAAACATAAGTCTGAAACATTTGAAAAGTTCAAAGAATTTTAGAGTGAAGTTGAAAATCATCGTAACAAGAAAATAAAGTTTCTACGATCTGATCGTGGAGGAGAATATTTGAGTTATGAGTTTGGTCTTCATTTGAAACAATGTGGAATAGTTTCGCAACTCACGCCACCCGGAACACCACAGCGTAATGGTGTGTCCGAACATCGTAATCGTACTCTACTAGATATGGTGCGATCTATAATGTCTCTTACTGATTTACCGCTATCGTTTTGCGGTTATGCTTTAGAGACGGCCGCATTCACGTTAAATAGGGCACCATCAAAATCCGTTGAGACGACGCCTTATGAACTGTGGTTTGGCAAGAAACCAAAGTTGTCGTTTCTTAAAGTTTGGGGCTGCGATGCTTATGTGAAAAAGCTTCAACCTGATAAGCTCGAACCCAAATCGGAGAAATGTGTCTTCATAGGATACCCAAAGGAGACTGTTGGGTACACCTTCTATCACAGATCCGAAGGCAAGACTTTTGTTGCTAAATTCGGAATCTTTCTGGAGAAGGAGTTTCTCTCGAAAGAAGTGAGTGGGAGGAAAGTAGAACTTGATGAGGTAACTGTACCTGCTCCCTTATTGGAAAATAGTTCATCGCAGAAACTGGTTTCTGCGACACCTACACCAATTAGTGAGGAAGTTAATGATGATGATCATGAAACTTCAGATCAAGTTATTACTGAACTTCGTAGGTCAACCAGAGTAAGAGCCGCACCAGAGTGGTACGATAATCCTGTTCTGGAAGTTATGTTACTAGACCATGACGAACCTATGAACTATGAAGAAGCGATGGTGAGCCCAGATTCCGCGAAATGGCTTGAGGCCATGAAATTTGAGATGGGATCCATGTATGAGAACAAAGTGTGGACTTTGGTTGACTTGCCCGATGATCGGCAAGCAATTGAGAATAAATGGATCTTCAAGAAGAAGACTGACGCTGACGGTAATGTTACTGTCTATAAACCTCGACTTGTTGCAAAAGGTTTTCGACAAGTTCAAGGGATTGACTACGATGAGACCTTCTCACCCTAGCGATGCTTAAGTCTGTCCGAATCATGTTAGCAATTGCCGCATTTTATGATTATGAAATTTGGCAAATGGATGTCAAAACAGCATTCCTGAATGGATTTCTGGAAGAAGAGTTGTATATGATGCAACCGGAAGGTTTTGTCGATCCAAAGGGAGCTAACAAAGTGTGCAAGCTCCAGCGATCCATTTATGGACTGGTGCAAGCCTCTCGGAGTTGGAATAAACGCTTTGATAGTGTGATCAAAGCATTTGGTTTTGTACAGACTTTTGGAGAAGCCTGTATTTACAAGAAAGTGAGTGGGAGCTCTGTAGCATTTCTAATATTATATGTGGATGACATATTGCTGATTAGAAATGATATAGAATTTCTGAATAGCATAAAGGGATACTTGAATAAGAGTTTTTCAATGAAAGACCTCGGTGAAGCTGTGTATATATTGGGCATCAAGATCTATAGAGATAGATCAAGACGCTTAATTGGACTTTCACAAAGCACATACCTTGACAAAGTTTTGAAGAAGTTCAAAATGGATCAAGCAAAGAAAGGGTTCTTGCCTGTGTTACAAGGTGTGGAGTTGAGTAAGACTCAATGCCCGACCACTACAGAAGATAGAGAGAAAAGGAAAGATGTTCCCTATGCTTCAGCCATAGGCTCTATCATGTATGCAATGCTGTGTACTAGACCTGATGTGTGCCTTGCTATAAGTCTAGCAGGGAGGTACCAAAGTAATCCAAGAGTGGATCACTGGACAGCGGTCAAGAACATCCTGAAATACCTGAAAAGGACTAAGGATATGTTTCTTGTTTATGGAGGTGACAAAGAGCTCATCGTAAATGGTTACGTTGATGCAAGCTTTGACACTGATCCGGACGATTCTAAATCGCAAACCGGATACGTGTTTACATTGAACGGTGGAGCTGTCAGTTGGTGCAGTTCTAAACAAAGCGTCGTGACGGGATCTACGTGTGAAGCGGAATACATAGCTGCTTCGGAAGCAGCAAATGAAGGAGTCTGGATGAAGGAGTTCATATCCGACCTAGGTGTCATACCTAGTGCATCGGGTCCAATGAAAATCTTTTGTGACAATACTGGTGCAATTGCCTTGGCGAAGGAATCCAGATTTCACAAGAGAACCAAGCACACCAAGAGACGCTTCAATTCCATCCGGGATTTAGTCCAGGTGGGAGACATAGAAATTTGCAAGATACATACGGATCTGAATGTTGCCGACCCGTTGACTAAGCCTCTTCCACGAGCAAAACATGATCAGCACCAAGGCTCCATGGGTGTTAGAATCATTACTGTGTAATCTAGATTATTGACTCTAGTGCAAGTGGGAGACTGAAGGAAATATGCCCTAGAGGCAATAATAAATTTATTATTTATTTCCTTATATCATGATAAATGTTTATTATTCATGCTAGAATTGTATTAACCGGAAACGTAATACTTGTGTGAATACATAGACAAACAGAGTGTCACTAGTATGCCTCTACTTGACTAGCTCATTAATCAAAGATGGTTATGTTTCCTAGCCATTGACATGGGTTGTCATTTGATTAACGGGGTCACATCATTAGGAGAATGATGTGATTGACTTGACCCATTCCGTTAGCTTAGCACTCGATCGTTTAGTATGTTGCTATTGCTTTCTTCATGACTTATACATGTTCCTATGACTATGAGATTATGCAACTCCCGTTTACCGGAGGAACACTTTGTGTGCTACCAAACGTCACAACGTAACTGGGTGATTATAAAGGTGCTCTACAGGTGTCTCCAAAGGTACTTGTTGGGTTGGCGTATTTCGAGATTAGGATTTGTCACTCCGATTGTCGGAGAGGTATCTCTGGGCCCACTCGGTAATGCACATCACTTAAGCCTTGCAAGCATTCCAACTAATGAGTTAGTTGCGGGATGATGTATTACGGAACGAGTAAAGAGACTTGCCGGTAACGAGATTGAACTAGGTATTGAGATACCGACGATCGAATCTCGGGCAAGTAACATACCGATGACAAAGGGAACAATGTATGCTGTTATGCGGTCTGACCGATAAAGATCTTCGTAGAATATGTGGGAGCCAATATGAGCATCCAGGTTCCGCTATTGGTTATTGACCGGAGACGTGTCTCGATCATGTCTACATAGTTCTCGAACCCGTAGGGTCCGCACGCTTAACGTTTCGATGACAGTTATATTATGAGTTTATATGTTTTGATGTACCGAAGGTTGTTCGGAGTCCCGGATGTGATCACAGACATGACGAGGAGTCTCAAAATGGTCGAGACAGGAAGATTGATATATTGGAAGCCTATATTTGGATATCGGAAGTGTTCCGGGTGAAATCGGGATTTTACCGGAGTACCGGAGGGGTTACCGGAACCCCCGGGGTTAATGGGCCATAGTGGGCCTTAGTGGAGAAGAGGAGAGGGGGGCGGCGCCCCCCCCCCTTTCCTTCTCCTCCTCCACCTCTTTCCCCCCCTTCTCCTATTCCAACAAGGAAGGGAGGGAGTCCTACTCCCGGTGGGAGTAGGACTCCTCCTGGCGCGCCTCCTCCCTGGCCGGCCGCACCTCCCCCCTTGCTCCTTTATATACGGGGGCAGGGGGCACCCCAAAGACAACAATTGATCGTTTGATCTTTTAGCCGTGTGCGGTGCCCCCCTCCACCATAGTCCACCTCGATAATACTGTAGCGGTGCTTAGGCGAAGCCCTGCGTCGGTAGAACATCATCATTGTCACCACGCCGTCGTGCTGACAAAACTCTCCCTCAACACTCAGCTGGATCGGAGTTCGAGGGACGTCATCGGGCTGAACGTGTGCTGAACTCGGAGGTGCCGTGCGTTCGGTACTTGATCGGTCGGATCATGAAGACGTACGACTACATCAACCGTGTTGTGCTAACGCTTCCGCTTTTGGTCTACGAGGGTACGTGGACAACACTCTCCCCTCTCGTTGCTATGCATCACCATGATCTTGCGTGTGCGTAGGAAATTTTTTGAAATTACTACGTTCCCCAACAGGTTATTCTCAAGAGGAGTGGACTCCGCTCCTCACTCACGAGAAAATGGCTGGTCACCGGGATGCCCAGTCCCATGCTTTATGCAAACCAAATCAAAATAATTGCAAACAAAACTCCCCTAGGACTCTTGTTAGTTGGAGGCACTCGTTGTTTCGAGAAAGCCATGGATTGATGCTTGTTGGTGGAGGGGGAGTATAAACTTTACCATTCTGTTTGGGAACCGCCTATAATGTGTGTAGCATGGAAGATATCGCCATCTCTCGGTTGTTATGTTGACAATGAAAGTATGCCGCTCAAAATAATTTATCTCTGCTTTAAAATCGAGCTCTGGCACCTCTACAAATCCCTGCTTCCTTCTGCGAAGGGCCTATCTATTTACTTTTATGTTGAGTCATCACCGTCTTATTAAAAAGCACCAGCTGGAGAGCACCGCTGTCATTTGCATCCATTACTATTAGTTTATATTGGGTATGACTATGACTGGATCTCTTTTACCATGAATTACAATGTTTAGTCGGTCCTTGATCTTTAAAGGTGCTCTGCATTTATGTTTTGCGGTCTCAGAAAGGGCTAGCGAGATACCATCTTGTTATATCATATCATGATTGTTTTGAGAAAGTGTTGTCATCCGAGATTTATTATTATTGCTCGCTAGTTGATTATGCCATTGACATGAGTAAACATGAGACCTAAATGTTATTGTGAATATGGTTAGTTCATAATCTTTGCTGAAAACTTGAATGTTGGCTTTACATATTTACAACAACAAGAGCAAACAGAGTTTGTAAAAGTTTTTCTTTATCACTTTCAGTTTATCAACTGAATTGCTTGAGGACAAGCAACGGTTTAAGCTTGGGGGAGTTGATACGTCTCCGTCGTATCTACTTTTCCAAACACTTTTGCCCTTGTTTTGGACTCTAACTTGCATGATTTGAATGGAACTAACCCGGACTGGCGTTGTTTTCAGCAGAATTGCCATGGTGTTTTCTTTGTGCAGAAACAAAAGTTCTCGGAATGACCTGAAACTTCACGGAGATTATTTTTGGAAATAATAAAAAATATTGGCAAAAGAATCAAGGCCAGGGGGCCCACACCCTGTCCACGAGGGTGGGAGGCGCGCTGCCCCCCCCCCTAGGGCCCGCCCCTGCCTCGTGGGCCCCCTGGAGCTCCACCGACCTCAACTCCAACTCTATATGTTCGTGTTCGGGGAGAAAAAACCAGAGAGAAGGATTCATCGTGTTTTACGATACGGAGCCGCCGCCAAGCCCTAAACTCTCTCGGGAGGGCTGATCTGGAGTCCGTTCGGGGCTCCGGAGAGGGGAATCCATCGCCATCGTCATCATCAACCATCCTCCATCACCAATTTCATGATGCTCACCGCCATGCGTGAGTAATTCCATTGTAGGCTTGCTGGACGGTGATGGGTTGGATGAGATTTATCATGTAATCGAGTTAGTTTTGTTAGGGTTTGATCCCTCGTATCCACTATGTTCTGAGATTGATGTTGCTATGAATTTGCTATGCTTAATGCTTGTCACTAGGGCCCGAGTGCCATGATTTCAGATCTCAACCTATTATGTTTTCATGAATATATATGAGTTCTTTATCCTATCTTGCAAGTCTATAGTCACCTACTATGTGTTATGATCCGGCAACCCCGAAGTGACAATAATCGGGACCACTCCCGGTGATGACCGTAGTTTGAGGAGTTCATGTATTCACTATGTGTTAATGCTTTGGTCCGGTACTCTATTAAAAGGAGGCCTTAATATCCCTTGGTTTCCGTTAGGACCCCGCTGCCACGGGAGGGTAGGACAAAAGATGTCATGCAAGTTCTTTTCCATAAGCACGTATGACTATATTCGGAATACATGCCTACATTATATTGATGAATTGGAGCTAGTTCTGTGTCACCCTATGTTATGACTATTACATGATGAACCGCATCCGGCATAATTCTCCATCACCGATCCAATGCCTACGAGCTTTTCACATATTGTTCTTCGCTTATTTACTTTTTTGTTGCTACTGTTACAATCACTACAAAACCCAAAAATATTACTTTTGCTACCGTTACCGTTACTTCCATGCTACTTTGCTACTAAATACTTTGCTGCAGATACTAAGTTATCCAGATGTGGTTGAATTGACAACTCAGCTGCTAATACTTGAGAATATTCTTTGGCTCCCCTTGTGTCGAATCAATAAATTTGGGTTGAATACTGTACCCTCGAAAACTGTTGCGATCCCCTAACTTGTGGGTTATCAAGCCTCCACTGTCCCAGCACGCGCATATCAGGCGGCGCCAGGTAGTTGGCCTCGTGGAGGAGGTAGGCCTCCCTCTTGTCCAGGTCACGGCGGCCGAAGCCGTTGGCCGCCGCTTCATCGCCGGGGAGTCGCTCCCACATCGGCGGTTATAGACGCTGTAGACGGGGAGAGGAGAGAGAGAGAGAGAGAGAGAGAGAGAGAGAGAGAGAGAGAGAGAGAGAGAGAGAAAGAGAGAGAGAGAGACGAGATGGGGCGTCGGTGGCGAGAGAGGGACTGCGGGTGAAGGAGAGTGCGTCCACCGGCGATGAAGGGGGCGGTAGACGTGTGTACGCATGGCGGGAGGGGATGGGCGCGCCGCCGCGCGATCACTGCGTCGCCCATGAGGAATCAATGAAGGCTGACCGGCGGCAGCCTTGGCATTGATTCCCCGTAGAAAAATGAGGCGATGAGGAAGACGAGACGCGGCTGGTCGCTGATTCAGTGGGTCCACCGGGCTTTCGCGCCAAAAACGTTTTCCCCGGCGACCCCCAGCGCACCGGGTTTGGCCTGGGTCCGCCGGCGTCAATTTCGTACCTAAGAGCATCTCCAGCCGCGCCCCCAAGGGCCTTTATTCGGCGCCCGCACCCAAAAACCGGCCCAGTCATGCCCTAGGAGCCCATTTTTCGCCGGTTTGGCCCGAAACTGGCGCCGGCGGACGCAGGCCGAACCCGGCGCCCGGGGGCGCCTGGGCAATTGGTATTGGCGCGAACGAATGGCGGGCCCGTCGAGTCAGCGACCCACGCCTCGTCGTCCTCACAACGCCTCGTTTCTCACGGGGAATCAATGCCAAGGTTGCCGCCGGTCAGCCTTCCATTGATTCCTCACGGGCGGCGTGGTGCGGGGACGCGCCCCCCTCCCGCCACGCGTACACACGACGCAGACCCCCAGCCGCTATATAAGCAGCACCTCCCTAGCCAGAGACGCACCACCCGCCCGCAGCCCCCCTCTCTCCCCGTGCACAGCCGCCGCCGACGTTCTCTTTCCGCCGCTGCAGATGATGGGCGAGAGGTTCAACGGCGACGGGGCGGTGGCCAATGGCTTCGTCCGCCACTCGCTGCACGAGTGGGAGGTCCACCTCCTACATGAAGCGAACATCCTGGCGCCTCCCGACATGCGCGTGCCGGGGCGGTGGAGGCTCGGCACCGGGGGCGTCCCCGTGCCCTCGCTGCCCCCCCCCCCCCCGACTACTTCAACGCCGAGGTCGAGAATGCGCGGGCGTCGCTGACGGAGGAGCAGCGGGCCCGCCCGGAGTACGCCGCCGGCAACCACCAGGCGTGGGCGGCCTACTTCGAGCACCGACAGGCGGAGCGGCTGGCCTCTACCAACAACGCATTGGTGGAACAGCGACGGCCGCCGCCTGTGGTGGGGCGCCCCCGGCCGCACGCTCCATGCCGTCCTCGAGCACCTCGAGGGCGGCAACGAGCTGCCGTACACGTACCCTGCCGTCCCGGCCCCCTGCCGGAGCGGCGGACAATGGATGCCGATGAGGACCGTCTCCTCTTCCTCCTCCTCCCACTCCTCCGGCTCGCCGGCGCTGTACAGCGTCAAGGCCGAGCCCGTGGAGACGTCGCTCGGCCGGCGCACCCGCAGCGCCGGTATCGTCATCAACGAGGGCGGGCGCGCCTCCTCCTCGGCTCCTCCCCGCCTCGTCAAGCCAAAGAGGGAGTCGGGGCTCGCGGGCGTCAAGATGGAGCCAGGGCTCGCCGCCGTCAAGACGGAGGCGGGGTTCAACGACGCTGCGGCCATGAAGTGGGCGCAGGAGGACTGGGCGCGGCTGGAGCTGGAGCGCCAGCGCCGCGCCCTAGAGGAGATCGCCGCTCGGCGCCGTGGCCGCGACGATGGAGGCGTCGTCTTCTCTACGACAGCGACGACGACGCGCCGCCACCGGTCCGCCGGGGTGACTCCGGGCAGGGGTCCAGCAGGGACGGCTGCGTGAAGGAGGAGAAGGACGATGGCGACTTCGCCCAGTTCAGCGAGGTCTTCCTATAGTCGCGGCCTTTGTTTTTTAAGTGAATTTTAAGTTTGCTATGAAGAACTGTTTAAGTCACCGAAATTTATGCCCATTTGCCGGATTTATTTTCAAAAAAGAAATTAAAAACGCCTTCTGGGGGCGACCCTGGGGCCGGCGGCTGGGAACCCGATCGGCCCCAAGCCGATCTTAGCGCCGGGTCGCCTCCTGGAGGCGATTTTTCGAGCCTCCTGGGGCCAACGGCTGGAGATGCTCTAACCGGCGAAAATTTGGCTTCCGGAGACATAACTGGGCCGTTTTTTTAACGCCTGCGATAAAAATGGTCTTGGGAACCTGATGGGGGAGCGGGTGTAGATGCTCTTATACGTAAGCACAAGGTGATCTAGCCATCTAGGTGAGGCGTACTGCAATGCAAATCAAGTGACACATGGGTCGGGTCCCACGTGAAAGCCACCGTACTGCATGACTACAGAGGACCCCGATCCGGATACTTATATGTCAAACACTGCAATCTGAGACTTTTCTGAATAATGCACCGCACGCCCCTTTCTAAGAAAAGGAGTGAGCGAGCAGGCGTACTAGATAAATGCCAGCCCCAGCGGCCAGCCGACTGGCGTGAGCAAGCTGAGCACTACTAGTACATCTCCCACAGCCACACTCCTCAATCATTCCGAGAGCTCTCCTGGCGCTCGCCGTCTCCGTCTTCTTCTCCACCATGGCCTCCTTCGCCGCGCTTCCTCTGGCCGCTCTCCTGGTGCTGGCCGTCTCGTGGGCATGGGAGCACCTCGTGTGGAGGCCCTACGCCATAGGCAAGAGGCACAGGGCGCAAGGGATTCATGGCCCCCCTTACAGGTTCCTCAAGGGCTCAAACGAGGAGGTGAGGCGGATGAAGGCGGAGACGGCCGACGTGGTGCTCGACGTTCGCGACCACAACTACCTCCCCAGGGTCGCGCCGCACTTCCTCAAGTGGAGGGCACAGTATGGTACGAGATTCTTCTCTCTTTTTTCGAATATGGTACGTGATTTTGCTCAACGCTCCTCTCTGTGCTGTTTTGGTCAATTTGTTACTATATAATATGCTATATATGGTCACCCAAGGGCAAGGCGACATAGATTTTAGTGACCTGTAAGCTAACTGTTGATCCTGTGCAGTTATGATCTACTGTATTCTAGTAGTAGCAACGTGGATATTATGTGGAGTACTATAGTTGATGATACGGATGATAATATGCATACTTGCACATGTGTACACAGGAGAGCCATTTCTGTTCTGGTTTGGCGCGAATCCCCGGATCTGCGTCTTCGACTACGAGATGGTTCGGCAGATCCTTTCAAGCAAATCCGGACACTTTCCGAAGAACGACGCGCACCCGAACGTGTTGGAATTGCTCGGCAAGGGACTGGTATTGGTGAACGGTGTGGATTGGGTGCGCCATCGCAGGGTCATCGACCCTGCTTTCGCAATGGATAAGATGAAGGTAATTGATATTATGCCTTAATCTCCACATAAAAAATGTACGTAGTCCGCAGCAAGCAAGCGTGATGCAAGCTGAATTCTAGTATGAATATCTGTCCGCCTTGTACTAGTGTCAAGTAGGAAGAACACACTAGACATAGACATAGGAATGATCGTATACAGTGTCAAACCAGTGACCTTTCCAAAAAGGAATCAAATCCAGTGAATAAAAATACAAAATGGGCATGGTTTAATTTTCTATGCAATTACTACTCATATTGCTTTTCACCTTCAATGTTAGGCGATGACGAAAACAATGGTGTCTTGCGCCCAATGCACGTTCGGTGTGTTCGAAGAGCAGGCAGCCAAGAACACAAATGGAGAAATCCTAGTGGAATTCGACAAAGCAGTCCAAGGGTTGACAGCAGATATCATATCCCACACAGCCTTTGGAAGTAGCTACAAATTAGGAATGGAAGCCTTCCATGCCCAGAAAGAGCTCCAGGCAATCGCCATATCCAGTTTACTTAATGTGCAGATACCAGGATTCAGGTAACACCACCCCACATATATATATATATATATATATATATATATATATATATATATATATATATATATATATGCTTTCATTTGAATGAGAAGCTCATTCCCATATTTGACTCGCTTAATTAAGCGTAACTGCATATGTTCTTTTGAGACCAGCTACCTGCCCACAAGAAGGAATAGGCTCAAGTGGATGCTTGAAAAGAAGCTTAGAAGCACGCTCATGTGTATCATAAACTCGCGGCTAGCGTCGCGAGGGAGCGGATACGGAAATGATCTACTCGGTTTGATGCTTGAGGCCTGCACCACAACAGAGCAAGGGGGCAAGCAAGAGCAGCTAAGCTTGAGCATGGATGAGATCCTACACGAGTGCAAAACGTTCTTCTTCGCGGGTTACGAAACGACGTCGATTCTGCTCACCTGGACAGTGTTCTTGCTCAGTGTGTACCCGGAGTGGCAGGAGAGGCTACGGGAGGAGGTCCTGAGGGAAGTTGGAACGGGTAACCCCAGCGGCGACAACCTCGGCAAACTGAAAGAGGCAAGATCAAAAAACCAACCCTTATCTTGATTTAATGATCACGTCTTGAGAAATTGCTTTGTGCATTAAAATATATATACAGTAGGATCATTCGACGCTCATGCATGCAATGAAATTTCAAGATATGTACAGCTAACTAGAACATGACATGTGTTGCAGATGACGATGGTCCTCCATGAAGCCCTGAGGCTCTACGGCCCTGCTCTTTTCATGCAGAGGAAGACCATAACTGACATGGTGGTCGGAGCCATAACAATCCCCAAGGACCATGCAGTTGTCATAGGCGCCCCATTCATGCACCGGGACAAGAAGGTCTGGGGTGAGGACGCGGATCAGTTCAACCCGACGAGATTCGCGAACGGGGTCGCGAGGGCGGCCAAGGTTCCACACGCCCTGCTGGCGTTCTCGATCGGGCCGAGGGCGTGCATCGGCCAGAACTTTGCGATGCTCGAAGCCAAGTCGGTAATGGCCACGGTTCTGCAGAAGTTCTCCTTCACTCTCTCCCCGACCTACGTCCACGCGCCTGCGGATTTCCTCACTCTGCAGCCTAAGTTTGGCCTCCCCGTCGTTATGAAGCTGCTGGATGTATGAAACGGAACCGGTTGGTTCTGAATGTTGCAGTACAGAACTTGTGAATTTTCTGCCTGAGCTGGCTGTGGTGCATATAGTGCACGCAGTGTAAATATTCTTTTCCAAATTAAGGTTGGAAAAGTAGTACGTACAATTACATACAGGAAAATATATTGCATGTGGCCTGACCACCCGTCTGTCTGCATGGATAGTCTAATTTTCGCTAATATATAGTCCTGCCTTGCCTTTCTCTCTAAGCTGAATCTCCTCAGACGCCTCTTGCACCACTTGCACCGTTGTGGATGGTTTTTTGCCAAAGACTCTTGAATTCCCTCCCAGCCATAGCTTTCTCATAGCTGCTGCAAAACCTGCTCTGGAACTTGAAGATGGACGTCTGGAGAAGGAAGTTGAGGCAGAACCTGACAGTCAGGAGTTAAAACTTTTCGCAGTAGAGAAACATGAAAAACAGGGTGCAGAACTTGAAAGCCAATTTATGGTTGGCCCATTCATAAGCCATTTTCCCCACGCGAGCCAAGATTCCAAAAGGGTCGTAGAACTTGAAAGCCAATTTATGGTTGGCCCTAGGTGCAACAGAAGACTGCAGGTACGGCTGAAGTTTGAGAAACACCTGGTCCCCAACAGCAAAAGCACGTTCAGTGCGATGTTTATCTGCTTAAGCTTTCATGCGTTGTTGAGCACGCAGCAGATGCTGCCTAACAGACTCCAACACCATCTGACAGTTGTCGAGCCACGGTTGCAAATCTTCATGGCGAGTAGCGCCATCAGGTGATTGACACGTTCTGTCTCGCCATCAGACTGCGGATGGCGAGCTGAACTCCTACGAAGCAGAGTGCCAGTTTTTTGAAACAATTCCTTCCAAAAACCACTAGTAAAAATGTGATCCCGATCAGACACAATAGAGAGTGGCATACAATGGAGCTTATAAACAGAATCCAAGAAAGCCTCTGCCACCTTTTTGAGCCGTGAAAGGGTGATGTAAGGGAACAAAATGGTCGTATTGGGACAATTTGTCGATGACCAGAAACAAACAGTTATACCTGCCAGATGTGGGCAACCCTTTTACAAAATCTATCGTGACCATTTCCCAAGGAGTTTTAGTTATTGCTAACGGCTGCAACAAGCCGGGGTAAGGAATCCTCTCTGGTTTGGCCTGTTGGCAGACAAGACAGTGTGTTGCACAAACTGTTAGATAAAACCTTTCATGCCAGCCCAACGAAAGAGCTGATAAACACGGCGATAGGTGACAGGGAAATCAGAGTGCCTTCCCAAGGGGCTGTCATAGAAGGCACTGACTATTTTCTTGTGCAAAGCTGGATCAGCTCCAATCCAGATGCAACTGTCAACTCGGAGTAAACCAACTTTGAGAGAAAATTTAGCGTCAGCCTGAGGAGTAGTGGCGAGTCGTTGCAACAATTCAGAAGCAAAGGAATCATTGTATAGCTGGCCACAATATCATCGAGCCACACCGGTTGGGTAGAAGAAATAGCATGCAGCTCAGGTAATGTTTCACTCACTGAATGAGGCATGCGCGACAAAGCCTTGGCACCTCGATTCTCGGATCCTTTCTTATAGCTGATGGTATATTGTAAACCCAAAAGCTTGATTAAAGCCTTCTGCTGCCAACTAATGTGCAAACACTGATTAGTCAAACTAGCCAAACTGTGCTGAATGATGAAGTCTGATAACTGAAGATATTGACGCCAATGCTCCACTACCAGCAAGATTGCCAAGTACTCCTTTTCATAAACAGATAGTGTTTGATTTCTTGGACCTAAAGCTTAACTCACATATGCCAAAGCGTGACCTCCTTGCATCAGAACATCACCAATGCCCACATCACAAGCGTCGGTCTCCACTATGAATTTCTTAGAGACGTATGCATCGTCCAGATGCAGAGGCCGGGGGGGTCGTCCTCCTTTTCTAAATAAATAAAAAATGAATTTCTTAGAGAAATCAGGAAGAGCCAAACCAGGGGATGTAAGCATGGCGTGTTTGAGAGCAACAAAAGCTTGTTTTCCCACTTCTGTCCAATGAAACAGCACGCCCTTTTTAAGAAGGTTTGTAATAGGCCTACAAATGATCCCGTAATGTTGGATGCACTTTCTATATAGCTAGCTAGGCCCAAAAACCTTCTCACTTCCTTAGCGGAAACAAGAACTAGCCACTGTTGAATAGTGAAAATCTTGGATGGGTCTGTTGCCACACCTTGACCACTGATAATATGCCCCAAATAGCCCATTTTAGTTTGAACAAAGGCACACTTGGACAGTTTGACTTGCCACTGATGTGTTAACAGAAGTTGAAAAGTTGAGCAAGATGTTGCAGATGGAGCTCATAGGTAGGAATATAGATCAATATATCATCAAAGAAAACAATAGCACATTGTCTGAGGACTAGGGACAACATGTCATTCGTAGCATATTGAGAAGTCCCTGGAGCACCAAACAAGCCAAAAGGCATGACCAAAAATTCAAAATGACAGGTGTGAGTTTGGAAAGTTGTTTTGTATTCTTCTCCAGGTGCCAACCTGATATGGTGATAACCAGCTCGTAAATTCAATTTGGAAAACTAGAAGGATCCAGCTAATCCATCAAGTAGCTCATCAATAATTGCAAAAGGAAATTTGCACTTAGCGGTAATTGCATTCAGATGTCTATAATCAATAATAGGTCTCCAGGTTTTATCCTTTTTCTGAACTAAAATCATAGAAGAAGAGAATGAACTATTACTGTGTCTAATCACTCCATTGTGAAGAAGTTCCTGAACTTGTCTTTCCAGTTCATCCTAAAGTGCAGAGGCAATTCTATAAGGCCTGAGAGAAACAGGAGTAGCACCAGGAATAAGTGGGATAGTGTGGTCATACTTCCTTCTATTTTGGGACTAACCTTAAAATGCATGATGGCATAATTTTCTTTTTGTATGGTTATGATTTCAGGAACCTTCTAGAATCCAAGAATTGCGTGAAAAATCAAGATATCATATGATGACAAAGGCATGTAGAAGGGGGGTTGTGGGCAACGCAGGGGGCTCATGCCCCCCCCCCCCCCCCCCCCCACACACACACACTCACACACACACGCGCGCGCACGTGTGCGTGCATCTAGGGCCTGATGTGCTCTAAGGGATTCAACAAAGAGAAAATGGGGTTTGTGATGTGTGACCTACAAACAAGTTGACTAACCTGATGTTCCTCGTCACAAGCACAAAAGTGTCAAATGAAGTAGCATGTGTTGTGGACAAGAGGACGATTGTATGGTTGAACCCATGCGAAGGAGTAAAGGCAGGGTTTGTTTTGGAGATCATTCGTCTTTGTGAAGCATTGAAGAATGATTGTGTTTAGTCAGTACCTTGAACCATTGGCCCTGATCATGGATCAGCTGACCAGAAAATTAAACTTGGCTGAAGGCAAGGCGATTGTGCTGATGAATGGAAATGTGCGTGTTAAACAGCGAAACAACTAGTAGCCTTGATGGAAGCCATCAACGACATGAACATCGACGCCAAGGTGATGCTTGCATCAACCAAGGCATGTTGTGAAGGCATAACACTTGTTGGTCACTGCGCGGCACTCGGCGAGCAATCTTCAAATTATTCAAAAACACTCTGTTGGTGCATCGCGAGTAGTTCTCATTGTCTTATGGAATTCTTTTGTTGGAAGGCACCGATTGGCCGAGCATGTAGAAGCATGTGCCCATCCAGTGGGGGGCCATGGCCCCCACAAATAAATTGCAAAATGTTACCCCCCCTCCGTTCCTAAATATTTGTTTTAGAGATTTCAAATGGACTACCACATACGGATGTATATAAACATATTTTAGAGTGTAGATTCACTCATTTTGCTCCGTATATAATCACTTGTTGAAACCTCTAGAAAGACAAATATTTAGGAACGGAGGAAGTATTTACTAGTGCATGCATATGCATATATCCATTATATTAATTTTGGTGCAACCTAAATACTCCAAAACTTCAACCCTTCATAATGTTGCCTTCACATAGGTCGAAATCTTGGTCTGCCAATGCAGTTAGGAGAGGTGATTTTTTTAAGCATGAAAACATATAACAATATTGTACATCCTCTGATCCAAAATAAGTGTCGTTGTTTTGATCAGATGGAGTATAATATCAAGAACTTGCTACATTCCTAAATTTCATATTGTAAAATAAATAAATTATCAGATAGGTAATTTTGGACTCTCCTCCTTTTGGTTACCATAGATCATGTTCTCTTTTGCCACTGCATATTCAAAATAGACTAATACATGTTCACAAACATGAAAACATTTACCCTAGTTTTGATATATATACCACTAAAAATATGTTATGTTTCATCCTAAATCTATTCCTCTTTTGGATGAAGAGGGGGGAGGGGGCAGGGGAGGGGCTGGTCTAAAGATACAAAGGGGTTTCATCAAATGTGGAGCAAAATGAGGGTCTTTCCCAAAATTGTCATGGCTGGTCTTTTATTGGAGTGGGATTTGCTAGTACCAATCTATTTCTCATGGTTTGGTTATAATTTATCGTCATAAATTTACAAAATCGTGATTTATATCTGGCAAACTAACCAAAAGTGCAGCGCCTGCCCTCATGCTTCTCAAAAAAACACTAGATCCTTTGGGGATTCTAAAGTGTCGAGGGCTTAAGGCTGTGCAATCCTCTAAGTCACTGAAATGATTAAGCAACCGTACAGCGCTAGGCACGAGAGCTTCTTATTGCTTGGTGACAAGATTAGTTTCAAGTACGAGCTGAGATATGGAAAAACAGAAGTAAACAAGAACATCTGGATCATCCGATCACGGTTATCAAAGACTGATTTTACTCCACATGATAGATGTTTCGCCATTACAAACCGCTCAGCAGTTCAACTATTTAAAGGTAGCAGACATTCAAGACCAGGGCATCACTCAAAAACAAAACCAGTAGCATTTCTGTAAGAGGGGTAACTAAATGGGACGACATAATGTTTTCCAGATCGACCAATCCCAGTACCAAGAATCCAGCAGGTGGGAGAACAAAGATTCTAGATCTTGTTGAAGGCAACGATGTCACACGACTGGACATATTCGTTGATGGGCGCCTCGCAAAGCACTTCCTCAATAAGAGTGTCGACGGACACAAGGTCATCGATGATCGTCAGCATGATCTGGAGCTTCTTGATGCCATAACCCACAGGCATAAGCTTAGCTGCAAGAGTGAAAGCAATGTGTTAACTTTGTCAAACTGTTGCATCAGTGAGCTATGAGAAGAGATATATACTATATGAAAAGAAATGAGTTCCTTACATGCACCCCAGGTGAGACCCTCCATTTGAACACTGCGGACAGCCTCCTCCAACTTCTTCATGTCAGTCTCATCGTCCCATGGCTTGATGTCCATGAGGACGGAGGATTTGCCACCTAAATAAAGCTTGGTGTTAGCACAAACTGGACAATGACAATATAAGCCAGACTACATGAATGCTGCAGGATAGTAAGTCAGCAGACAATTTAAGCACACAACACTAGTAGAGCTTACTTTCTTTCTTCTTTGCAGGCTTGGCAGCCTCACGCTCAGCTGCAGCTTTCTTGTCCTCCTCGGTCTCATCGCCAAACAGATCCATGTCATCATCGTCATCTTCATCCTGCAAGAAGGTCAAACGCATAATGCAGAGCAATAATTATATTCGAATTCAAATGAGGCCTATGAAGATTGACATAAATGTAACTGAGATAGTACTTCAGCAAACATTCATTAATGTGAAGCATTCAGAGCTTGGCATACACACAGTTATAATTACTAAAAGAACGATTATCATTCCCTCAAAACTACAATTTGGAGTTCTAGCACATGCTGCAGTCACTATAGAACTTATTATAGTAACAATAAAGCCTTCAAAGGGCAAATAAAAGCAACGGCTCGATTGCTCAAACTCTCAAAGTAGTAATTGACACAACAAATATGGACAAGCAGGAGCAAACCTTGGAAGCGGCAGGAGCAGCTGCAGCAGGAGCCGATGATGCACTCACCCCAGAGGACTGGCCAGGGAACCTGCATAGTCAGCAAAGGCATTAAGAAACCATGCATATAATTACACCATTCGATAGGCCAGATTAATCTGCCATGCTAAGTGACAGCATACTAAGATAGAACAGCACATACTACACTTCGTACCTTGAAGCAACAGCCGCGGCGACGGTGTCGTACCAGCGGGCAGCGTTCGGGAACTCGGCGCTGGGCTTCACGGGCACCGCCGCGAACACCTTGACGTCGTCCTTGGTGATCCCATCGCTGCAGAAGCATCACAAACGCTACTAATAAGCAAACACAGCCCGCATCCAGCCAGATAAATGACCAGATTTGCAAAATTCGAAACTAAGGAGAAGAGATCTCATGTTGTAGGCAACCAAATATCGCAGAGCAGATCAGTTCAAACCTAGCTAATCCAACTGCAGACCACTACGAACTGGCAGATCTGATCGAGGACAGCGAGTGAGTAGGGTAGGCGACTGTGCTCACCCGGAGATGTAGGTCTTGCCGGCGAGGTGCGCCTCGAGGGCCTTGAGCCCGTCGGCGGTGTGGAGGTCGGAGAACGTGACGGCCATCGGATCCGGCGAGCTCGGGGGCTTGTCGAATTCGCTGGGCGGCGGCGGCGGCGGCGCAGGAGGCTAAAGTCCCAAAACCCTAGAGACCGAGAGGGGAATGCTGGGTAGCCAGGGCCGCCTATTTATATCTGGCGGCCGCGCCGGTGGGTCCCACGTCGCGCGCGCCCGTGCGATCTGGCATCTACGGTGGGGATATTCCCTGGGAAAGCTACACGGGCATCCTGGCCGCTCGATCGGATCTCCCGCCGTTGGACGGTTCAGATTCGATCGTGCCACTGGATAGAGCCCTCTGCTCCTTGCTCAGCTCCCTCGTCGCCTTCTCCGGCGAGCTCCCTCCCCCATGGTGTCGCTCGCCGCCCCGGCCTTCCACTCGCTGGCCTCGCAAGTCTCCAGGGCCTGCACCACGAGGGCGTCTTCGAAATGCGAGAGCGCGCCCGGCCGCCGTGGAGCGAAGGCGCGGCCTCGGGCGGCGGGGACTGCGCAGGCGGCGGCGGTGGAGGCGGAGGAGACGCCGAGGTTCAGGTGGGATGAGCTCGGGTCCGACCTTTCCGAGCCCCAGGAGCAGGCGATGCGCGGCCTGTCCCCGAAGCTGCCCAACCGATGCAGGGCGCTGATGCCGCGCGTCCTGTCGCTGTCCCCCGGCGATGAGAATCTCGGCGTGGTCCTTGCGTTCTGGGTGAAGGCCATGAAGCCCAAGAGGGCGGATTGGCTGCTGGTCCTCAAGGAGCTCAAGGCTATGGAGAGCCCGCTTCTCGCTGAGGTCAGTGGGCATTATTTTTCCCCCAAATCTCGTTGATGAATCTTTGGAGCAAATGGAAATTACATGGTGCGTTTGCTGGATTGTGGTTAGGGGTGGTTGCTGAAGTACTAGAATCACCTAGGGAGTGATCATTTTTCATGATTATGAAGCAATTGAATTAGCTACGTACTTGAGAACCTGAAATGTCCTCTGCTTGTTGCTGCACTAGGTTGAAATCGTTGTTATTTTTCGGCACCACCATTGCCTGAGTGAGATTTTATTTGCTTGGAGAATGAGCATGCTCTTAGTTTACTCGCATCTTCTTTAGGGAATTTTGAGTTTAGAATTTTATGAACTTCTGATCTGAGCTCCTTACTGAACATTGAATTAGAAATGGCTGAACTTCTGAATTGCATCAATGGTGACTGTTTGCATTAATTTTATCGGCAATGTGACCTTACGAATGGACTGTGTGTTGGCTAGGTACTAGAATATGCACTGCTGGAGGATTCTTTCGAAGCGAATGTGCGCGACTACACCAAGTTGATGCAAATCTACGGCAAGCAAAATCTGTTGCGGGAAGCCGAGGAAGCATTCCAGGCCATGAAAGCCAGAGGCCTCCCATGTGATCAGGTCATGCTGACTGCACTGGTGGACATGTACAGCAAGGCCGGGGATCTCACCCGCGCAAAGGAAACATTCGAAGAGATCGTGTTGCTGGGCCTACCGCTCGATAAGCGCGCGTACGGTTCGATGATCATGGCCTACATCAGAGCAGACATGCTAGACCAAGCAGAAGATCTGATCAAACAGACGGAGGATCAGCAGGTCTTCGCAGGAAAAGAGGTCTACAAGGCTCTGCTTAGAGCATACTCGTACAAAGGCGATTCAGAGGGGGCGCAAAGGGTTTTCGATGCGGTGCAGTTCGCGGGGACGGTGCCAGACACAAAGCTGTGCGCGCTCCTGGTGAATGCCTACTGCCTCTCCAATAGGATCGACGAGGCCGTCTGTGTGACCCGAAACATGAGGAGTGCGGGACTGGAACCGTGCGACAAGTGTGTCGCCTTGATACTCAGCGCGTACGAGAAGGCCAATAGGCTGGAAGGAGCACTGGAGTTTCTGGCGGAGCTCGAAGAGAACGGCATCGTGATCGGCCAAGAGCCGTCGCAGCTGCTCGCGGCATGGTTCGGGAGGCTCGGGGTGGTTCATGAAGTGGAGCAGGTCCTGGAGGAAGTGAGTAAGAGTAGCAAGACCAAGCAGAGTGTTTCAGTCCTGAAGGAAGGGACGAAGAGTGGGAAGAGCAAAGACGGTGTCAAGAAGGAATGGAGAAAAGGCAGAACGAGCAAACACAGCATTTCAGTACACCAGCAACCCAGCATTTCAGTCCAGATGAAAGGGGCAACCAACAGGAAGAGCAGAATCACTCAGTCCATTACCTCTGCAACTGAAGTGATTTTGTAACTCCAGTGCCATTCGCATTCATATTATGACAATATGTTTTCAGAAATCACATGCACAATCATGAGGAACCCCTAACCACAAGAGGCAGGATGCCAGGATCTATGTGAGTAAGTGTATGTAGCTGAAGCTCTAGTGCAGAAGAGAAATAAGATTCCGCAAAACCAGGCAACGGTAATGTCAACTTAACATTAATACATCTTGTTCAAAAAATGAAAAGCAGACTCGAGTGCAACCGGGCTACTCACTAGCTGAACAGGCTCCTCAATTCATGCTCTTCTAGATTATAGACCTCAAAATGTATCCAAGTGCAGATAGAAATAACTTAGAAATATGATTTGACAAAACCAGGCAATAAAAGACCCTGAAGAACGCACATCCAATCAAAACATCTCAAGTGCTAATCAAGAAATGCAAGACCAAACTACTGTGGTGCAACAGGACTACTTACTATATGACGAAGCATGAATCGCAAAACATGCTCTAAACGGCAATAGTTGAACAGCCTCCTCAATCCATGCTCTTCCACATTATAGACCTCAAAAATGTGATCAGCACCACCATAGGATGAAAGATTCAATAGTCGAGACCTGATTAGATCCATGGTTGTACATAAATTGTACACTAGTAGATGTTTAATTTCATTAAGCAGAACAAAGAGGTTCTAGTCTAATCATCGCTCATCGGCCTCGGTTTTGGACTTCTTTTTTATCTTCTTCCCTTCTGTGGCTGTCTTAGGCTCAACATACTCTGCAGCATCACGGTTCTTCTTTTTCATCGCCATTGAGCTGCCATCTCTTGATCCTGGGGCTCCTCTAGTTGGCATCACACAATTTTCTACCCCTCCTTTTGCTATCCTAATGTAAAAAAAATGATCACCATTTGTACTGTGAAACTGCTATGCGCACGATACATGGGTCTATTCTTCGTTACTGAATTCTTCTTCACAATTGCTACTGCTACCGTTTTGCCTTGCTATCAATTATCTCTATCACTTGGGTTTAATATTGTGACTAGCAAGACAAGGGCTTGACAACCCTCTCGCTGTGGGGACAAGCATGTTTTGTGTGCCGGTGTCGCTCGCTTTGTTTGTTAGGTGACTCCTACTAGATTGACAACCTTGATTCATTTTTTTTTTGCGGGTGAAAAGAGGATTCTCATTACTCACGGAGGCTTTTCAGCTAGAGCCAAGTTTACAATAAAGTCTAACCCCGAGTGCAACCAAACAGCGGTGCGAGGGGTGCTCCTACCATACTTGGCAAGCTCATGACTAACTTTGTTTTGCGAACGACAACAAAGACTAAAAGAGACCTCCCTCCCCTCCATCGTTGCCAGTCTCCTGATTTCCTCAATGGCGGTGCGATGAGCCGGCCGGTCCTGCACACGAGCTGTGATCATTGTCACCGCCTCTGCACAATCAAGCTCGACTTTAATGGGTGCGTCCGTACAGAAAAGAGCTAGTTCCAGGCCCTCCCGACACGCCGCTAGCTCTGCCGTGAGCGCATTATCGCATGCGCGAATTTCTCTACAAGCACTGAAAATGATCTTGCCCTCAGAATCTCGAAGGACCATGCCCCCTCCAGCCAATCCTGTCGCCGGTATGAAGCTACCATCTGTATTAAGTTTAGTATTGCCTAGCTCTGGGGCAACCCATCCTCGCTCCTCCTTGAGAGGAGCCGGCTCTCTAGTGAGTATCGGTGGTGCATTGAGTATCATCTTTCCCTTGACCACATCTCCACTTGGGTGTTGCTGCACGCACAAGAGTGAATTGATGTATGCATGAAGGAATCGGCGAGAAGCTTCTGTGGGTGGTGGCTTCTTCTCATGCGTAATCTCATTCCGCACATGCCAAATCCTCCACATGATCATGAGCACAATCATCCGTGTCGCCTCATCCAGCGGCTCCAGAAGTGTGAAGAGCCATTCCGGCCCAACATTATGGATGGCGTCGACACTCGGTATAGGCCAGTCCAAGGCCATAGCATGCCATAATTCCTTAGCTAGTGGACACCTGCAGAACACATGGAACCCATCCTCTCGTTCCACACCACAAAGGGGACAAATATCAGTAATCTCAAGGTGCCGAGAGAATTTGTTTGCCCAGGTAGCAAGTGAGTTTGTAACAATCCTCCATGCAAACACGCGTACCTTCGGGGGAGCAGGGCACCCCCATATGATCTTCCAGATGGCGCGACGACCATCCGGTGCCCTGCTCATGGCTGTGGCCAATGGACGCTCGCGCTCGTCCATGGCAAAGCGATAGGCGGATCGAACAGTGAAGATACCGTTCTTCTCCGGAGCCCATGCGATGATGTCGTCGGTGACACGAGATGAAGTGCGGATGCTGGCGATCGCGTCGACGTCTGCCGGAAGGAAGTAGCGCCGGAGTAGGTCCATGCACCAAGTCCCGTCCGGGCCAAGGAGCTCGGCCACCCGCCGGAGCCGACATGTGCCCTGCTGGGAGACAGGTTGGCGCGATGGCTCCCAGGGGACCCACCGATCCCGCCATGTGCGGATGTTCTGGCCATCCCCTACCCGCCACACAATGCCCTTCTTTAGTAGCTCTAGTCCATATTGTATGGCCTGCCACGTAGAAGAAGCATTTCCGGAGAAGACTGTGTCCTCTAGGCGTCCATCTGGGTAGTACCTAGCTTTCAGCACCTGCGCACATAAACTGTTAGGCTTGATAAGCAGCCGCCACGCCTGGCGAGCAAGGAGAGCCTGGTTAAAAACACGGAAGTCTCTGAAGCCCAGGCCGCCCTTCGTTTTATGAGCTAAGATTTTTGGCCATGCCAACCAATGAGTTTTTCTCTTGCCTTCAGCGGAGCCCCACCAAAAGTTCCTCACCATTCTGTTCAGGTCATCACAGACAGAGATAGGTAATTTAAAAACTCCCATGATATATGTGGGGATAGCTTGGGCAATGGCTTTTATCATTATTTCTTTCCCTGCAAGCGAGAGGGTGTCGCCCCAAGCAATGATCCTCTTCAGCAGACGAGACTGTAAATTCTGAAATTTTCCCTTAGACATACGTCCTTCCGGTGTAGGTAACCCCAGGTACTTTTCCTCAAAAGTTACTGTTTCAATATGTAGGACATCACGCACATTCTCTTGGTCCTCAATGGCACATGAATTTCCAAACAGAGCACTACACTTAGCTGGGTTGATGCACTGGCCTGTAGCTTTTTCATACGTATTTAGCACCTCTTGTACTTTCCTAGCTTGCTCCTCTTTAGCCTTGAAGAAAAGCAAAGTGTCGTCTGCAAACAATAAATGAGAAACACCCGGAGCTCTGCGGCAGATTTTTAACGGAGTATAATCACCTTTGCGCTCTCCATCCTTCAACAAAGCGGAGAGACCATCAGCCACAAGCAGGAATAGAAACGGGGAGAGGGGATCACCTTGCCGTAGCCCGCGCGACGGTGCGAACGAATCCAAGAGGGTCTCATTAAATTTAAGTGTGTATCTCACCGAGGTGACGCATGCCATAATCCAGTTCACCCACCGACGAGCAAAACCCATCTTTTGCATCATTCGCTCCAAGAAGATCCAATCGACCCTATCATAAGCTTTAGACAAATCCAGCTTATAAGCACAGAAGCTCTTATTAGGGTCCTTCTCTTGCTGAATATAGTGAATGCATTCAAACGCAATTAACGCATTATCTGTGATCATCCAGCCAGGAACAAATGCACTCTGTTCGGGGGAGATGATATCATCAAGGATAGGGCGCAAGCGATTTACCAGACATTTTGAGACCACCTTATAAATCACATTGCACAGACTGATAGGCCGAAACTCTGTCAGTTTCTCTGGGTTATCAACCTTGGGGATGAGAACTATGGCAGTGTCATTCACCCCTTTCGGCATTAGTCCCGTCCGGAAAAACGCTTTAACTCCTGCGATGACTTGGTCCCGCATCACAGCCCAGTTCCTCTGGAAGAAACGAGCGGGAAACCCGTCTGGTCCCGGAGCCTTCAAGGGTCTAATCTGGAACAAGGCATCCACAATTTCCTTGTCCGAGAAATCTACGCAGAGAGCATCATTCATGTGGTCAGTAACACGAGTATTAATGAGATCAATCACAGGGTCCGCACATAATGAGTTATCAGCTGAAAAGAGATCCGCAAAATATGAAGTAACCATAGCCGCCATAGCCTCATGATCCCTGTGAATGACACCTGCAGCATCCATTAATGATTTAATGCGATTTTTTTGGGCGCGCCAAACAGCTTTCCTATGGAAGAACTGTGTGTTCCTGTCGCCTTCCTTCAGCCATGCAACCCGTGATCTTTGCATCCACATCATCTCCTCACGATACAAGAGTTCATTCATCTTGTCTGTTGCCTCTCTAATCTCCTTCCTATCTGCATTCATAGACATAAGCTCCTCTAGGCGAGAGCGAGACTTGTTAATTTCCTTGATGACATTACCAAACTTTTTCCTACTCCAATCATGCAACTTCTTCATCAAGTTTCCCAACCCAGAAGCAATTTCACCAAGGTTAAGCATCAAACCCAATTCGGTCCAAGTGTTCATAATTACCTCCGGTAGCGTGGGATCCCTCTCCCACATAACCTCATACTGGCGGCACCTCCTCCCATGCTCCTGCCTCGGCTCCTCCCTAGAACAGCAGAGCAGGATAGGTAGATGATCTGAACTAGGAGCCACCAAGTGCTCCACCTTTGCATGTGTAAACAGATCCCTCCAGGAGTTATTTGCCACGGTCCGGTCTAGGCGTACCTTGACATTTGCCCGCCCACCTCGCCGGTTATCATATGTATACGGGAGCCCTGCAAAACCGAGATCACCCAAGCCACATACTTCAAGCACATCACGGAAGTCGATCATCTGACCTGCCGATCTTGGTGTAGCAGAAAAGTGTTCGAAGCCCCACATGGCCTCATTGAAATCGCCAACCACTGCCCATGGCATGTTGGCTTGTCGGTGCAGATCACGGAGGATGGACCACATGCGATGTCGGTCCTCCGTACGGGGCTCGCCGTAGACGCAAGTGAGCCTCCAAGGCGGCTCGCCCACCACACTCGTCACATACGCATCGATATATCTTTCATTTATTGTTTTTACATCCACACACAACGCCTCATGCCAATACAAAGCAAGACCTCCACTAAGACCAACACTATCAGAAGCATCAAAACCCTTTAAACCTAAGCGAGCACGATACCTACTCATTTTATTCTTGGACTGTCGAGTTTCACAAAGAAAAACAATGCTAGGGGAGTGAGTCTGAACAAGACTCACAAGATCACGAACTGTCCGAGGGTTCCCCGCCCCTCGGCAGTTCCAACTTAAGACATTCATTGCTCCTGACGGGGCTCCGCCGGCCCCGTCAGTTCGTCGGCGGCCCCTGGGCCGACTGCTCCTTGTCACTTGACACCTCCAGCATGTCCTGGTCACGAACATCTCCAAGTACGTGAGACTGCTGCCCCTCCAGCGTCTCCGTTGTTCTACGCTTCCATATGATCAGGTCCTGCACGCGTGGGTTCATAGCCGTGGCTACTGCAGATCCCCTGATGGAGGGCTTCGGGCGGGCGGCGTCCGCAGAGGGAGCCCCATAATCGCCCCCACCAACCACCAGGTTCGCCGTAGTCGTTGGCATAGCTTTCTCCGCCCCATGCGTTGACGATCCCGCCGTCTCGCTGATGACTCGCTCAGGCGGCAGCGGTGTAGCAGCGCACGTAGATCGATCTGGTGGCTCCCTCGACTTCTGTCCTCGCAGCAACCCCGCCTTTGGTATTAAGGGAGTCCGATCCAGCTTTCCCTTGCAGAAGGGTTCGAGAAAATCTAGCCCCCTCCAACGTGGGGAGTCAGGAAGCCCATTGGCACTTTCCATCTCGAACATGGCATGATCGACGATGACTATAAGCCGCGCGATCGCAGGGCGGACGAAGCCGCTGCTGTTCCGGCATCCTGCGCAGGCAGGGGGCCGGAGGGAGGGCCACACTTGGCCGGAGCGACGTCCGACGGCGGTGGCGGCGTGGGGATCGCCCCCTGATCGCCCGGGCTGGGAAGCCCTAGCGAAGCGTTATCCATCTCGCGATAAAGTATTGGGCGACAACTTGACAACCTTGGTTCCTTACCTGAAGGAAATACTTGTTGTTGGGCTACTTCACCTTTACACTTGGGGGAATCCCAACCACTACTACGGGAAAAGTAATAACCCAATAAGATCTATATAGCTGAGTTTTTTCGCAAAAAGAATATATATAGATGAGTTTTTACAAGAAAAAAGTATATGGTACTAATAATACATAGATAAAAACTCATGTCCTCGTCATTCTCGACCCATGAAGCCTATACGGGTGTTTGTTTGGCCTTTTACTTGGATTTTTCACTGTGGCTTATAAGCCAAAAAAGCACCTCAAATATGTGTTTTTGGTACAAGAACGCCCTCTATATAGATTCGGAAGGATGGCATTCACTTTGCTAAAAAAAACAATGTGACTCACCTAGCTTGAAATTGTCGCGTGCTTGCATCTAGCAGTCGACCAATGTATGTATATTGCATATGACCATATTTAGTTTGTATTCTAATATATATTTCACTTTTGTGTATCAAGGATAAACAGTAATGATTTCTAACTATGCTTTGCAAATGTCAATCAACATAGAAAGACACAACATAATGGACGGGGCTGTGGCAACGGACGGATGAGTAAATTAATATATTTCATTATCATACACTCAAAATACAAGCATATATTATCACTATATTCAAGATAATTTTAACTTAGAAAATTGCAGTGATGTGTCTATCTATGTTGTTTTCGATTTTATGGTCTCATGGAACAGTAAAAAAAATTGGTTTGTCCGGTTTGCAAAGTCGGTATTCTCCTTTTATGCATCCTTTTAGATCTTTCATGTGAAATATTCGTGCTAACTACATTTATTGTTTGTGCAGTATTGTCATTATTTGAGGAAGAAGTTTTTATAACTTATTTGCTAACTCATCCTAAAAAAACTTATTTGCTAACTCCCATCTAAATAAGAATTAGTTATGTCTCATCTAACATCCGTGTCATCCGATCAGAGCAGGCTCTCACGTGTCGTGGGCGTGTTCCGTGTGTTTTCCGGTTTAACTGCTCGGGCCATTCTTTTCCTTGTTAGGCTATAGGTTATGTTTGTGTGGACAGCGGTTACGTTTTGTATTGTTGTTGGGCTGCACTTCTTAATTCTCTTTTTTTCATTTCAACCGAAAGTTGAGTAATTAGGAACATACGAGGGGTTGTGAAAATAGAAGCTACCATACGTGTGTCCCATGTCTTGCCGTATGTTCGGTGTCCACTTGTCGGCCCGTTCACCTCATCTTTTGTTGAGCCGTTTCGTGGCGTGATCTCAAGGGTCACATTTCTTTTTGGCATGCTTTGTATAAGTTGAAGATACGTCGCTGCCTCCTCAGTTCCATTCGTCACCTTCTCTCTCCTATTCCCTTTTGTCTTGGAGTAGAGCCGACACGAGCACGATGGAGGGAGTTGACTGGAGGTTCGATCTTGGTCCTCATGGTGAATAAGATGGCGATCAATGATGAGTGTGGAATCCTCAGATCCATGTTTGTTCCTTCCTCCCTATTTTTCATCTAGGGATTTTTGTGATTTTTTTTATGATTTTCATCCAATGACTTTTTGTTCTAGTTGTAACTTCTCCTCTGACATGACATGTAACTGGGTCATCTTTTGTGTCCCATTTGCAAGGCCACCCCTTAATACACAACTGAGTTTGGTCCATTTTTTCCTAGTTGCAAGTGCATTCTCTCGACATGCAACCGGGGGTCCAAGCCTTTTTGTCCTAGTTGCAGTTCCACCCCCCGACATACAACTACGGGCCCGCATTTTTGTTATCCTGCTTGCAAGTCCATCCTTGACACACAGCCTTCTTTTGGGGGGCATTTTTTGTCCCAATTACAACTCCACCCTCAACATGCACCGGGTCCGCTTTTTTCCTAATTGCAAGTCCACCCTCTATATGCAAATGGGTGTCGACCCAATTTTTATTCCGCTCAGTTGCAAGTCCATCCATGGCTCGCAACAGTGCCCGAAGTTTGTTTTGTCCCAGTTATGAGTCGACCATCAACTCGCAAGTGGTCTCGATATGGGCCCAGCCATTATTATTGCCTCGGTTGCAAGTCCACTCTCGACTCGCTACCGAGTCTGACCCTTTTTACCTGCCTCGGTTGTAAGTCCACCCTTGACTCGCAAATGGCCCTGGAATTGTTTCGTCCCAGTTGCAAATTCATCATCGGCTCGCAACTAGGCTCTATTCCCCCGACCCTTTCTCCCTTAGTTGTAAGTCTACCCTACTCGCAACTGAGCCCGACCCTTTTTCTGTCTCAGTTGTAAGTCCACCATCGACGCGCAACTAGGCTCCAAGGTTTTTTCCCAGATGCAAGTCCAGCGTCGACTCGTAACTGGGCTCCAACTAGGCCGGT
Source organism: Triticum aestivum (assembly GCF_018294505.1). Taxonomy (NCBI): domain Eukaryota; kingdom Viridiplantae; phylum Streptophyta; class Magnoliopsida; order Poales; family Poaceae; genus Triticum; species Triticum aestivum. Next base: position 77,356,890 of record NC_057799.1, read on the forward strand.
CATTTTTTGGTTAGTTGCAAAGTCACCCTCAACTTGCAACTGGGCCCAACCCTTTTATTCTGTCTTTGTTCCGAGTGCACCCTTGACTCACAACTGGGCCTTTTATTTCGTCTCAGTTGCAAGTCCACCCTCGACTTGCAATTAGGCCTAAAGTTTTTTTTGTCTCAATTGTGAGTCAATCATTGACTCGCAAATTCTCTCGATCTAGGCCCAATCCTTTTTTCTACCTTAGTTGCAAGTCCACCCTCAGCTCACAACTAGCCCTGAAGTTTTTTTGACTCAGCTGCAAATCCATAATCGACTCGCAACTCAGCTCGATCTGGGCCCAACCTTTTTTTTTGCCTTAGTTGTAAGTCTACCCTCGAATCGCAACCGAGCCCGGCCCCTTTTTCTGCCTTAGTTGCAAATCCACCCTTGACTCACAACTAGATCCAAACTTTTTTTGTCCCAGTTGCAAGTCCATTGTCGACTCGTAGCTGGGACCACCTTTTTTTGACTTAGTTGCAAAGTCACCCTTAACTTGCAACTAGGTCCAACCCTTTTTCCCTCAGTTGCAAGCTCACACTCGACTCGCAACTGGGTCCAAGATTTTTTCCTGCCCATTCAAACTGGAATGCCTATCTTTCTACTTGATCAAATAACTTGCTAGTTGTTTTTTCTTCCTTTTCAATTCTAAACGTAATTATACATATTTATGTTTTTTGGTTCTCTCCAAGAAAAAACAAAACATTTTCCTTTTTGTGTGGGCTGTTATTTTTTTTCCTTCTCTTTTTTCCTTTTTGCTGTTTTTTCTTTTCCTCGTTATCATTTTGAATATTTATGAACATTTTGAACTCAATTTTTTTGTCACTGTAAGTTGCATGTCCATCACCAAACACGCGAATGCAAGTATCACCCACGCCTCACAACTGCATGTTTTCAACGCGGGCGTAACTTGGGAGGCGAGAGTGGGTAGTTGCATGTCTCCTACTAGACATGCAACTGCAAGCGCTACCTCTGACATGCAACTAGGTCTGATCCATTTTTCGTCTCGGTTGCAAGTCCATCCTCGACACGCAACTAAGGGAGGGGGAGGAGGGCTACCCATTTTTTGTCCGAGTTGCAAGTCCACCCCAAGATGCAACTGGGTTCGCCTCTTTTGTTCTCCTAGTTGCGAGTCCATCCTTCATACGCAACTTGGGATGACCTATTATGACCTATTATTTGTCCCAGTTACAAGTTTATCCTCGACATGCAACTTGGGCTCGACCCCTTTTGTCCCCGATGCAAGTTCAACCTGACATGCAACTGGACCTTGACCTACTTTTTGTCCCAGGTTCAAGTCCATCGTCGACATGCAACTGAGGCTCTGGTCCCTTTTGTCTCAGTTGCAAGTTCAGACCCGACATGCAACTGGGCAAGACACATTTTTTGTCCCAATTGTGAGTCTACTCTCAACATGCAAATGGGTCTACCTCCTTTTTTGTCCTGGTTGCAAGTCCACCCCCGATACACAATTGTTTTGTCCCCAGTTGTAAGTCCATCCTCGACACACAACTGGGGCGAGGTGGGTCGACCCATTTTTCATTGCAACTGGGTCGTCTTTTTTGTTGTCCTAGTTGTGAATCCATCATTTCATATGTAACTCACTTTTTGTCCCAATTGCAAGTCCATCCTTACATGCAACCCGGGGGGAGGGGGGCTCCTTTTGTCTCAATTGTAAGTACACATCCAACATGCAACTGTGCCTTGTTCCTTTTTTGTCCCTTTTCAACTAGATTGTTCGAAACGACTTCTGGCATCATCGGAGGGATCGGAACCACATTCATAGGCCGACAATTTTTCTGGGGCCACTCGCATGTCCATAATTTAAAAACAGTCATGATTTTTTTGTTTTATTTTTAAAAAATCATGAACCTTTTTCTTAAAATTGTGAACTTTTTAAAACCGCGACTTTCTTCATATTTGTGATTTAAAAATTCATGATTTTTTCAAATTCACAAATATTTTTAAGTTCATGCACATTTTTTTATTTCACGAACATTTTTTACATACGCGAACATTTTCTAAATTCATTAGCATTTTTAATACTCACAAACATATTAACATGGTTGTTTGTGTATGCACTAATGCACACACGGAGATAGGCCGACTAGGCTGAACGAGGATTGCTCCTCTGATCAGGGCGCAACCCGCAGAGTGCAAACAACACATCAAACACAAGTGACAAGCGGCAAAGAAAAGGCTTGCAGGGTAAAAAAGACAACGTCAAAACAACCACAGCAACAACACACAAGTGAAAAGCAGAATTGAGGAAGCACCAGACTACAATCTAATATGTCACTCAGATGTGGCATAACAATGTCTCATCTAGACTTAAACGAACCCATTTTATAATACTTCCTCAAGTATCGTGTGAATGAAGCTAAAGACATCCTTCCTAAAATTAGTTGGACTTCCATTATTACCCGATTGTGCCCATGCTGTCTTTCTATACATGTGAAATTTAACACGCATTGTTTATATACAACTCCAGCAAAATATTTCAAAAACCCGTGCGTGGCATTCTACTAGTAGCATGTAGGACTACAGTTCGACGATGGCCAATCGGGTGCACAACGTCGAGTGCATAGCAGGCTTATCAAGATGCATAGCGTCATCATCAGCCTTGGAATTAGACTCCTTTTTCCAACCATTCTCCTTCTGAGCATCATCTGCAAAAGAATTGTTCAGGGCAACGTGTAAATTTACACATGTACAGAAAGACTAGTAAGTTAAGTGATTGAGAAACCGATGTATAAAGAGAAGTGCCCTTACCCTCCTCTGAGACTCTGTTCGTCATACCCTCAATTGCAGGGTTCATTACATCAAGGTTCTTGCGTGATGCAACATCCTTTTCACAAAAGTCTAATCTCTCCTCGACTTGTTCCCGCATCTTCTCACCGAAAATGGAGCTACTCATATCTGAAATTCATAACCCAGTGAGGAAAACAAACAGAAAGGGCAGTCAGGATGTTTAACCTTTGCAAACAAAGTCCTTCAACTAACCTGAATAACAGTCAATGCGTGAAGCCATTGAGCATTTACTTGCTAGGTATCTAGCCATTCTTCCCTTGTTCTTCGTCGATGCACGGCCAATGAAAGATGAGTGGAATATGTGGCCATACTTCGGTGTGTTTCCACCTGTTTTGAGAGCTCTGCAGTAAAATTAGGAAATCAATCACAACATTTCAGAAGGATAGAGGACAAAGTCTGAATACTTGACAAAACAGTTAGTGTTTGAGTATAAGGACAATTACAAATAAGAGAGCACGGCTTGAAAAAATAGGAAGTGGGAATATACATAAGCAGACCATTCGGTCACAATTACCTTCTCAGCGCCTTCTCAGCACCTAGTATCTGAAGAGTGGAGGAAGGTAATTTTGCAAGATTCGAAAGACTGCCAGCATTAGAGATTAACTGAGCTCCAACCCTTACACCAATCAATGACGTCAGATTTGGTGCAATATCATTCATCTTTGTCACCAGATACTCATAGATATTTTTACGGTACTCAGATAGATTCATGACCCTTTGAGCAAACTGTTGGACATTGATCAAATCAACTGGTGAAAGGTCCTGGCCTGAAAATAAAAAGAAGATTACATAAACTAAGCAACCGTGGAAACTACTGAGAAGCATACCAATTGTGAACATTGTTGTTACCCGTAGATACCTTTGCTGCTTCAACAATTTCTTTTGCCTTGTCCTCATCTCCAATCAGATCTGCTAAAGCTGGAATGTCTTTCTCTGACAAATCAGATTTGTTTGCTACAAATTTGGCAAGCTTAGCATAAAGGTAGTTGTCATTCACGATTTTGACCAGCTCAGGAAAATGCCATCCATACCACTCCCTGCATCATGGTTAAGCAACAATTTAATACAACCATGCAACTAACACAACAACAGCGACAAATGTTCAAAATTAGTTACAGTGTCAATAAGTCTAAAAAGAAAAAAAATGTCATTACACCCACCTAAAGCCTTTAGTGTTCCCCGCAAAGAAAAGAAAGCATACATGGTGTAGGATAACTGTTAGTTAAAATTGACTTTCATTACCATAGGATATATTGTACTCCCTCCGTTCCTAAATATAAGTCTTTGTAGACATTCCACTATGGACTACATACGGAACAAAATGAGTGAATCTCCATTCTAAAATGCATCTATATACATCCGTATATGATCCATAGTGAAATCTCTACAAAGACTTATATTTAGGAACGGAGGGAGTAAGAGCTTGTGTCACTGTCAGCCTGACAGTGACCTGACTGGACATGCAACTAACATAAAGTATTTGAGATCACGTGAATTGAGGAAATTTATCAAGACTTCGACACAATATGCAACTGAATGCACATAGTATAACTAGAGACTTGGGCTTAGGGTTTCTAATTATACTACCTCTTTTCCTGTTTATTAAGCCCACGCGTACCCCTAGATCGACAATTTGACCAACAAAATACTAGTTATATATTATAAAATTATACCATTAGAAACTTCCAAGTGTTGTATTTCTAATGATATAACTTTTGTGATATATAATTCATATTGCATTGGTAAAATTGACAACCTAGAAGCACACACAGGACCTATAAACGGGAAAGGAGTAGTAGCATATAGACCATATGATTGATGCCACTGATGTATAAAAAATCTGGTCATACAGATGAAATTAATCAAATTTCAGCTTTTTTTAAACTCATGTAATAAAAAAAGGGTGGCACAACCAATATACTGACAGCTAAACTGGAAACATGATGAACAAATGTCGACTCTATCAGGACTTCTATGTCGCCATCAGCTTATCTATTTTGAGATAATCCAAGTCTCATCCCAACAGCCAAAACAAAGAACCAGATAGTTAAATTAAGCAAATTAAGAATAAGATGAGGGACCAACCTCACTCTCATGGTAAAGAAATTGACACCCTTATCAAGTGTATCCAACAGAAGGATAGTTTGAGTCACCATGTTATCCGCACTTGCCCTGCTATAGTTCTCCAGGTCATATGGCTGCAATGAAAAACCAACGGAACAGAGTTTACAAACAAGAACCAGAAAACACTATTATTAGCCTACAGATGGAATAAAACCCTTGAAGAATGATTAACATGTCAGCAACCAATTTGTAAACTTCCAGGCAATTCACTGTATGATCTATGTAAACTTAACAACTAGTGAAAGTGATGTGTCAACCACAAAAAGGTAGTAATTGTCCAACTCTCTGCACCCACTTCATGCAAAATCATAGTTCAATACCACCAGACCAGAGCATTAAAAAAATCCACTGCTGTAGAATCCTCTAAAATCAAATACACCAGCCACAACCCACAACTCAGACCACACTGTGTTTTGTCCTGCTGCACCTTACAGCTTTACAAGGCATCTTCTACGGGTTGTATGGACAATGTAAAACATCGAAACTAGACGCAAATACAAAATCCATTACCTTGAGTTGGTCAAACAACTGACCGAAGTGCAGCCGCACCGCACCAAGCAGTTCCTGGATATAGTCGTCCGACTGGCAAGGGATTCCGGTGGCCTCGGTGATGCGGGACCCGACCTTGGGCTGGGCGACGCCAACGGTGAACTTGCCCTTCTTCCACTCCTTGACCTTGGGCAGGTTGAGCACCAGGAAGTTTACCAACTCGTCGGTCGTGATCCCTGAGCCACCAAAAGAGCACCCACACGCAATTCGCTCGTCACGGGAGCCATAATTAAAGCAGGGAGGCTTGACACGAGGATTCCACCGGGGGAGGACACGATACCTTCGGAGACGGCGTTGCACTGGTTGGTGGCGTCGACGGCGGAGAGGAAGGGGGTGAACCTGGCGAGCTTGACGGCCTTGCTGAACCGCTTGAGGTCCAGCAGGGTGGGGCGGACGGCGTCCACGGTCTGCCCGATCTTGCGGATGCCGGAGGCGTGGAAGAGCGCGTACCCCGACGCGGACTCGAAGAGCAGATAGAGCGCCATCTCGCCCGCGCGCTTCGCCGGCGACGACGGCCGAGGGGTTTGGGAGGCGGGGGCGGGGAAGAGGCTAGGGTTTAGGCGGAGGGATGTGGGCTTAAGCTTCGCCGGGGCCTTACTTTTTTTTTTTCTCGAGTTGGACGCCGGGGCATTACTTAGAGTAAATAGCATAAAACTACCACTTTTCACTTTTGGTGCTAGGGTTCCAAAAAACCATCACTTTTTTTTTGTTTGTGACTGATACCTACCACTTTTCTCGTCGACTGTCTCAAAAAACCCAAATCACCCGTTGCTAGCGTTTTGAACCGTTTTCTGGCGGTCTGGGCTCGCCTGTCAGGCCACGTCAGCGCCGCGCGTGACGGCGAGGCCGTTAACGGCCGTTACTCGGACCGAGCCGGTGCGGTCGGACCGCACCCGCTCGCTCGCTCGCTCATTAAGTCGTTTCCCTCCCTCTCACTCTGCTCTCACTCTGCTCCCCGGCCCACACTCATCTCTCTCTCGCTCTCACTCTCCTCTCCTCTCTGCTCTTGGACGCCGGCGGCGACTTGCGCTGTGGAAGCTCCACCACTGCCATGCCTTCCTGGAATGACGGGGATACGAGCTCAGAGGATGAGTGCGACATCACAAGCATGGACATGGCTCTTTGGGTAAGTTTTTCGATCTGCTGAGCTAGTGTTAGGGTTCATCTAGGAGCTAGATTAGGTTATTGTTCAACTTGGTGAGCTAGGGTAAGCTTTGGTTACTGTTATTTAGTAGGCAGGGTTATGGTTGTTGTTTGAGCTATGTTTATGTATGCTTGAAAACTAGGGTTAGGATTCTTGCTGGATTTGGGAATTAATTTGTGATCTATGTCTGGTTCTGTGAGCTAAGGTGATTTTGTTGTTGTGTTCATGCAGGAGACCCCTGACACCACCGTGGAGCCTCTTTTCTGTGGCCAGCTGGAGCTTTCTGAACCCACCTGCATGATGCACCACATGAGGCCAATTAAGTGTGTGGCATTTGAAGGAACCTTAACTGGAAGGCGTTTCTATGGTTGTCCAGTGCCGCAGGTATAGTACCTTAATTGGAATCATTTTCTTCTGAACCCACACATGTATTTACAAGGATGCCAAGTTGCTTTTCTGAACCCACACAATATTATGTTGACAAGTTGCTCTTCTGAACCTGCACTGTATTATTTAGGACGAACTGCAATATGCCTTGTATTAAGGTATTGAGGGATATGGTTACTATCAAAAATGCTTATGTATAGGAAGCATATATTTGTGAATGTACTTGTACAAGCAGGTTGGGTTCCAGTTATAGTTTGAGTTATATTAAACAACATATTCAGTTTACTTAAGCCTCACCTTCAATTTCTTAGTCTGATATGATTTGTTGTTATGAAATTGAGTGCACTTAGTGATGTATATTTCAATTTCCAAATGCAGATTGAAGGTGTTAACTGTGGTGTTACTGAGTGGGTTGACAAGCCCTGGCATCTAATTCTTCAGAATTGCTTGTCCAGGCTGTGGGACATGTACCATGAACAGAATTGTGGCAGGGTAGTTGATAAGCAGAAGTATGAGAAGCATTTGGCCAAGCTTAAGACTGAAAATGACAGGCTGTGCATTGAGTACACAAAGCTTGTCCAAGATGTATCCAAGATGTTTGATTGGCAGGATGGTAGGGTAGACCACATGGATTACCAGAAGGCAGTTGAGGAGGAAGAATTTGAGAAGAAGAAGAAAGAGGTAGAAGAGAGTGTTGGAGGTTCAGATGGAGAAGCTCAAACTTGCCAAGGAACAAAGGTGCATTTTACAGAGTCAAGCTGACATTATCAAGAATACCAGGAAGGCAAAAAAGAAGGTTGAACAGGAGAGAGATTTGCTTAAGATAGAGAAGGCCAAGCTTGAGCATGTGGTAAATGAGTTGCTGAAGGATGGGCATGCAAGCAAGGAGAAACTTGAGAAAATCAAGGCCATCCTTGATTCATGAAGTGTGTTCTGGAGATGGTGAAGTACATCCAAGGCCTTTATAAGTATGTGGCCTAACAATCTGATGTGAAGATATGGGGTGTACATTTTGGGGAATGTGAAGCTAATCTAGTCTATGCCTATGCCAATGTTAAGAACTGTAGTTTATGCTGCTAGAACCTTTAATGCTAAGTTATGAACTAAGTTGTAATGAATGTTCTCCTGTATTTGAACCTCTTATGCTATGTTATGGAGTCAGTGATAAGCACTGTTGGACTATGCTATGTGTTTTTTTATGTTTAAAAGGTAGTTATGTTTATTAGTGTTTTGTACCTGGGCTTTGTGGCCCAGTTATATTTACAAACCTAGGCCTACTCCACCCACCCTCCACTGCTCATAAATAGCCTACTCCACCCACCCTCCTCCCTCCAGAACACAGCCGCCACACCCCACCTCTTGAAACCCTAGATGGATCCAGAGCTTGGGGAGGTGACAGATGAGGAAGAGGAGGCAGTGCATGCAGTGGATGTGAGGAGGCAAAGGGCTCGCCCTGCGGTGCCCATGCCATCAGCTTGGGAGCTAGAGTGGGAGCTGGAGTTCAAGAGGAGGCTGGCAGAGAAGATCTTGGAGAAGTGCAACTCAGATGAGTTCACAGTTCTTGTCCCTGGCGGCAGGCGCAAGAGCTCAGGGAAGATCATCAGGTGGGCTAGGGCACAGGCAGTAATCGCTCCTCACCCTTCTACCAGAGCAAAGTGGCGCCGTTTCTTCGATCGTTACGATTGAGAGTTGTTAGTAGTTATTTTTATTATGAATAAGAGTATGAGCTATGTATCCCTTCCACTTTCTGTACAACTCTTTCTATGAAAGAATGTTTGCATGGTGGAATCTATGAATGTTTGATTATTTGAAAGAATGTTTGATTCTTTGAAAGAATGTTTCTATCAATCTGTGCATCAGTTGCAAAGCTCATAAGTTTCAGGAAGTGCAACCCAGAAGTCACAAACACTCAGGTTTCATAATGCAAGCAAATACATAGGTTTCAGGAACCAAATACTCAGGTTTCAGGAAGCAAATACATAGGTTTTAGGAAGCAAACACTCAAGTTCCAGCTAACAAATACATAGGTTTCAGCAAGCAAATACTTAGGTTTCAGCACTCATACAGTGCAAACAAGACAACTTTCCAGCACTCAATAGTTACCACTAGCAGTGAAATATGCCTTCCACTTTCCAGTTGGCTTCCTAACCCTCTTGGACCCAATCTCCATCTCAGAGTGAGCAGCTTGCCTTGGAGCATTGAAACCTGTGTACCCCCCTCCTCTGCTGGCTGTTGATGCTCTGGTGTTCTTTGCTGGAGAGGCAATGGATGACCTTGTGTTCTTGGCTGGTGAAGATGTGCTAGGAGCCCTTGTCTTCTTGGTTGCTTTGGTCTTCTTGGCAGGTGCTGATGTGGCAGGTGCTGGAGTAGCAGACGCAGCTGCCTTGTTCCTCTTTGTTGGTCCTGGAGTAGCTGTGGCTGTTGCAGGCCTCTTCCTAGCTATGGCTGGTGCTGATGGTGCTGATGGTGGTGGTGGTGCAACCACACCTGTAGTAGCCATGGTAGATGAAGAGTAGTCTGACCTATTCTCCTGCACATTTAACAAAGCAAATTAGAATTAAACCACCTAGCCAATGAAACAGAAATTTCTTTATTAATAAGCATACCTGGTGATTATTCTTTCTCATCTGCAGTTTGGGTTTCAGTGGAACACCACATGTGGTATATCTGTGACCTTGCTTATTGCAATTGCTACAAGTCACTGTCCCAATTCTTGATGTATCCTTCTTGGCAGGCACCTCAAAATGTCCTTTCCTCCTAGCTGTCTGCTTTTTACCCTTCTTTTCTTTGAATACTGGAGGAGATATGTCATCCCCCATGGTGTGTGGCCAACAATCAGGGCCTGGAACAGGGTATATAATATGCTTGTAGGTTTCACAGTAGAGGGGCTTCTTGAAGAACTCATGGACAAAATCTTCAGGGTGTAGCTTCACCTTCTGCATTGCTGCTATAGCATGACTACATTGAACAGCTGTCATATCCCACCTCCTGCAGTCACAAGTGTAGTTGTTTAGGTTTACACAGTAGGTCTTTTCTGAACTACTTGTAACTTGCCAAATGCCTGGTCCAGCCATATATGCATCACAATATTTTGCCCACTTCTTGGCCTCCTCCAATATCTCAGAGTAAGTGGGTGTGATATCCCACCTACATGCCTCTGTCTTCTCCCTAATCTTCTGAAACTTGATCATGAGTTTTGTCCTCATTCCTTCAAGCATTGTCCTTATGGGCTTGTTCCTAACATCCAGAATCATCCTATTGAAAACTTCACTAAGATTGTTTACAACAAGGTCTGTCTTGCATATAGTATCCATTCTATGCCTGTCCCAAGTATGGACTGGTATGTTGGACAACCACTTCCATGCCTCCTCACTCTCTTTCTTCAATGCTTCCATGCCCAGATCATGCCCATGCTTAGTGAAAGAATATGCAGCCTGGTCTAGATGTGTTTTCAATTCATCCCCTCTAAACCCAGCTGATTGGAAGTTGGCATATATGTGTCTTAAACAAAATCTTTGAGGGGAATCAGGAAATACATCCTCTATTGCATTGAGCAGACCCTGTTCATTGATTTTGTATTAATAACTAGTGAAGTAGAGAAAGCATTACATAGTGCAAGGAAAAGCAGTTAAATCATGAAGAGTAGTTGTACCTTTTGCCTGTCTGACATAATTGTGTAGGGCCCAAACTTGTTGCCACTACCAATTATTGTCCTTAACTGTGTAAGAAACCAAGTCCAACTATCTGTCTCCTCCTTGTCAACAACACCAAATGCAATAGGGAAGATGTTGTTGTTGCCATCCCTCCCTGTTGCTGCCAGGATTTGCTGCCCAGTGCTTAGTTTGATGAAGCATCCATCAAGACCTGCATTTTAAGCCATTAGTGCTTAGTAAACATGTAATGCAATCCCTATTTAAGCACTATACAGACTAGATTTACCTATGAAAGGCCTGCAACCATTTAGGAACCCCTCCTTACAAGAAAACAGACAGTAAAACATGTAATGAAACCTTGGGGTAGGTGCTGGGTGGAGTTCAAATTCCTTTGTTGTCACAACACACCTACTACCAGGGTTTGTGTCCAAAACACACTGCAGATAGTCTCTTAACCTGTAGTATTGTGTCTTGTGATCCCCTTGCACAACATCAACTGCTTTCCTCCTTGCCCTGTAGGCCAAACTTTTTGGAACATGTACTCCAAATTTATTTTTTGTATAACTCATTATAGTCTCAACACCTGCACCAGGATTGGATCTTACAGTATCCTCAACAGCCTTTGCAACCCACTTCATGGTAACCTTTGTGTTCTCTCCACTTGCTCCACAGGTGTGATCAAGATTCATCTTCTTGATGCTAAAGGTTGACTCATGGGTAATCTTAGAAGCAGTAATATAAAACTCACAACCATGCTTTCTATTTGAGCACCAGGCTATGATCCTACTTGGATCATTCCTATGGTACTCAAAGTTCCTAAGTGTCCTAACATGGTAGTTTCTCAATGCTTCTCTGTGTTGGGAATCGTAGCATAATTTAAAATTTTCCTACGCTCACCAAGATGCATCTATGGAGTCTACTAGCAACGAGGGGAAAGGAGTGCATCTACATACCCTTGTAGATCGCGAGCGGAAGCATTCCAATGAACGTGGATGACGGAGTCGTACTCGCCGTGATCCAAATCACCGATGACCGAGTGCCGAACGGACGGCACCTCCGCGTTCAACACACGTACGGTGCAGCGACGTCTCCTCCTTCTTGATCCAGCAAGGGGGAAGGAGAGGTTGATGGAGATCCAGCAGCACGACGGCGTGGTGGTGGATGTAGCGGGTCTCTGGCAGGGCTACGCCGAGCTTCTGCGAGACGGAGAGGTGTAACAGGGGAGGAGGGAGGCGCCCAAGGCTGTTGTGTGCTGCCCTCCCTCCCCCCTTTACATAGGCCCCTGGGGGGGGCGCCGGCCCCAAGAGATGGGATCTCAAGGGGGGCCGGCGGCCACAAGGGGGGGAAGGGGTTGCCTTGCCCCCCAAGGCAAGGGGGAACTCCCCCCCTAGGGTTCCCAACCCTAGGCGCATGGTGGGAGGCCCAAGGGGGGCGCCCCAGCCCACTAAGGGCTGGTTCCCTTCCACTTTCAGCCCACGGGGCCCTCCGGGATAGGTGGCCCCACCCGGTGGACCCCCGGGACCCTTCCGGTGGTCCCGGTACAATACCGGTAACCCCCGAAACTTTCCCGGTGGCCGAAACTGGACTTTCTATATATAATTCTTTACCTCCGGACCATTCTGGAACCTCTCGTGACGTCCTGGATCTCATCCGGGACTCCAAACAACTTTCGGGTTTCCGCATACATATATCTCTACAACCCTAGCGTCACCGAACCTTAAGTGTGTAGACCCTACGGGTTCGGGAGACATGCAGACATGACCGAGACGCCTCTCCGGTCAATAACCAACAGCGGGATCTGGATACCCATGTTGGCTCCCACATGTTCCACGATGATCTCATCGGATGAACCACGGTGTCGAGGATTCAATCAATCCGTATGCAATTCCCTTTGTCATTCGGTATGTTACTTGCCCGAGATTCGATCGTCGGTATCCCAATACCTTGTTCAATCTCGTTACCGGCAAGTCTCTTTACTCGTACCGCAATGCATGATCCCGTGACTAACGCCTTAGTCACATTGAGCTCATTATGATGATGCATTACCGAGTGGGCCCAGAGATACCTCTCCGTCACACGGAGTGACAAATCCCAGTCTCGATCCATGCCAACCCAACAGACACTTTCGGAGATACCCGTAGTGCACCTTTATAGTCACCCAGTTACGTTGTGACGTTTGGCACACCCAAAGCACTCCTACGGTATCCGGGAGTTGCACGATCTCATGGTCTAAGGAAAAGATACTTGACATTGGAAAAGCTCTAGCAAACGAAACTACACGATCTTTTATGCTATGCTTAGGATTGGGTCTTGTCCATCACATCATTCTCCTAATGATGTGATCCCGTTATCAATGACATCCAATGTCCATAGTCAGGAAACCATGACTATCTGTTGATCAACGAGCTAGTCAACTAGAGGCTTACTAGGGACACATTGTGGTCTATGTATTCACACATGTATTACGATTTCCGGACAATACAATTATAGCATGAATAATAGACAATTACCATGAACAAAGAAATATAATAATAACCATTTATTATTGCCTCTAGGGCATATTTCCAACACTCTGAACTCTACCACATTCAGAAAGCACAAAATGAATCCTAAACTGTTCATGTGCATCAGGCCTAGAGGAATCATACCATATTCTCTCCTTCTTCTTCTTCAATTTTCTCTTCCTGCCACAAGGCAACCTAGGTGCATCACCTTCTTCATCAGAAATGCCTTCATCACCTGGAAAGCAGAACTCATCAGCTTTTGGCATGAAATCTTCAAACTTTCTGTGATCTGGCTCACTGTGTGATCTGCTTGTTGGGCCTTGTTTCCTCACAGGTATCTTCTGTGCCACAGTTTTCACATGATCTGAAGCTTCTTCTTCATCATCTTCAGAACCATTTGGCTCCTGCCAAAACTCTGAGGGTTCAGAAGCTGCCCCAAAATAATGCTCAGCCTCTTCCTCTTCCCTGTAGTGCTGACTTGTTCCTTCACCACCTTCATCTTCTCCCCTAGCCCAAGACTTGTATGAAATTTTCTTCCCTCTGTAATCACCCCTGAAAAACTCAAAATCTGAAGAGGATTTGTCCAACTCATCTTCATCTTGATCTTCTGCTTCAATGCCTTCAATTTCCACTCCCTCTTTTCCCTTGTTGAAATTACAGCTCTGCTGTGTGTTAAAATATGGATCAACAGGCACAAGTGGAGGCTGTGAAGAATTTGAGACAGGGAAAAGGACACCTTCTTGGGAAACACTATAAACAATGGGATCACCAACTTGACTCATTGGAATCTGCTCTTCAAGCAAGGTGTGGTCCATGTTTGCATCTGCTGGATTTGGGTCACTAGCCTCTCTCACTGTTATGTTCAATATTTTCTTCTCAGCAAACAAATCTAGCATCTCCTCCACCTTCTCATCACTGTCCAAAACCTCAATCCCCTCCAGCCCCTTACCCTCATCCTTAACATATGACAGATAGGCATCCAACCCATAGCCCTCAAGTTCAATAAGTGCTAACAATAACAGGTAATTCATTTCTGATAAGGAAAACTTCCTTTCCATGTTGTCTCTACCCTGAAAATGCAGCCTCAATTCCCATACTTCATCATCCAAACTATGCAAAAAAAAAGAAACAACACATTCAGATTTCTTCAGATTTTCAAGTTAAAAAGTATGCAACAGTTTCACTTGCACAACATATCATCCAAACCTAAACCCTAATTCATATATTGCTTACAATGTATACATAATAATATACCAAAGAAACTAATTCATTAACAATCTAAGAAACAAATCATAACCCTAGTTCATAAATAAAATAAGAAAAATAATTCAAGCAATTCATAACTTACTCCACGCCACCAAGTGAGGAGGCCCACTGGTGCCCGCCTTCTGGATCCGTGTGGATGCATTTGGCCACTGCCCTGGCCGCGCGGAACGCCGGCGAGATCTGGACCTCCTGCGTCGGTGGCCCAGACGAGCGCTGGGTCGGGAAACTTGCGCTGCCTAGCCACTTGTTGACCTCGGAGTGAGCACCGCCCTCGCCACTGGTTGTCGCCCCAGGCTCGCCGCCGTCCTTCTTCTTCGCCGCCGCCATCGTCGGGAGAGACAGAGAGCACGGGGGAAAGGAGGAGCGAGAGAGAGATGTTGCTGACAGAGAGAGAAAGGCAGCGAGCGAGCGGGTGTGGTCCGACCGCACCGGCTCGGTCCGAGTAACGGTCGTTAACGGCCTCGCCATCACGCGCGGCTGACGTGGCCTGACAGGCGGGCCCGGACCGTCAGAAAACGGTTCAAAACGCTAGCAACGGGCGATTTGGGTTTTTTGAGACAGCCGACGAGAAAAGTGGTAGGTATCAGTCACAAACAAAAAAGTGGTGGTTTTTTGGAACCCTAGCACGAAAAGTGGTAGTTTTATGCTATTTACTCCCTTACTTATTATGGTGGGGTTTGCGTCCGCGCTACGCTGGCGAGTC
The DNA here is from genome assembly GCF_018294505.1 of Triticum aestivum. NCBI lineage: Eukaryota > Viridiplantae > Streptophyta > Magnoliopsida > Poales > Poaceae > Triticum > Triticum aestivum. The sequence goes on from NC_057799.1 coordinate 77,372,055, forward strand.
TCGGCCATTCGATTGGATTTGTGCAGGAGCCCGATTCTCTGAGCGCTCGTGTGCTATCCTGACTGTCATCTCTTGGACGCCACGTTGGGATCGGCACCATCGCAAGTGTGGCGTTCTATTCCGAAGAGACATCTTGCCTTTGGTTTAATCAAATGAATTGGATGGTGAAAGAACCGTCTAAAGTATGAGTTTTTGTACGGCGACTCGCACATACCGCTCTTCCTACAGGTTCAGTTCGCCATGAGAAACGATGCCGGCGACGTCCCCCGAGCCAGAGCTGGAGGCACACAAGAAGGTAAGAATGAACCAAGCTGAAAGCGGCACTGAGTGTTAGAGTTGTGTCGAATATTGTGTATAAGGTAGGTTACAGTTGGATTTGTAGTTGTATTGTGTTTACAGGGTATGGAGTCGTGTCCTAGTAGGCCACTTGTATCCTAGGCCTCTCTTATATAGCGGGGGAAGACATACGATGTAACCTATACTAACATAATAGCACATGAACGCAAAGGGAAGCCGACGCAGTGGCGGAGCCAGGAAAATCATATGAGGGTGGCCGAGTGTTCTAATGTCTTGCTGGGAGGGCCGGCCTATCAAAATACGTCATTTTATACATCAATTAAGCACTACTAAGCTGGATATTAGCCTTAAGTCAAGAATGTTAGGGGGGCCAGGGCCCCTGCTGGTCCCCCTGCCTCCGCCACTGAGCCGACGGCATGTGCCGGCGTCCAGGGCGACCGGGTGCGGTATTGTAGCGGTATCATGGGAGGAGCGCCCATAGTCAGGCCCCGGGGATGTAGCCATATCGGTGAACCTCGTTAACAAATCCGGTGTCATGTCTCGTGTGATTGCTTGGTCCTCGGATGATCATCTAGGTGCCTCGGATTTATTCTAACACCGAGGAAGAACCTTAGAGGTCTGGGTGAAGGTGTGTCGATGCTGGAGAAGAACAAAGTCGACCCTAGACCTAGAAGGACGGGCGAGGAGAAAGTGGACAAACAATTGCGATGGCAGCGGGGCCAGGGCCCTTAGGGTTCCAGGGGGAGGCATGTCGACGTCAGAGGAGAAGAAAGACCCCTAGACTTAGAAGGATGGCCAAGGAGGCAGTGGACCAACAATCGTGATAGCAATAGGGCGGGGCCCTTAGGGTTCTAGAAGGAGGTGTGTCGACGTCGGAGAAGAAGAAAGGCCCTTGGACCTAGAAGGATGGCCGAGGGGGCAGTAGATTGACATCTGCAAGGGCGGCAAAGTCACCCTAGGCAGACGACCGGATGGGTCCTTGCATCATTGTTGACTCATCGAGCAAACCACCGGCCTTGGAGGCGAGTCCAGGACAGGAGTGAACGGTGGCCGTTCTGACAATGTTGAGATCATCTCTAACAACTCACAAAAGAACTCATGAGCATTTATTGGGGCTTCCCATTAACACCCTCTTTTTGAAAATTGACAACTTTATTAATTGGAAATGACGGTTACATCGTCTATAAGAAAAGGTACAATATCGCCCATAGGTTCCTCAACCACTCATTTGTCGCGGAAACTCTCGCTAACCTAGCTTGTTCATGCGCAACCATGTTCGCTTTCCTATTACAGTGTTCACAACTAGTGAGAGGAAATCACAAGCCAAAAGATAATAGTCATCGAAAACTGTCGTCAGCGCTCCGGCAAATTGTCCTCCATTCTTCATTATGTCTATGACTTCCATATTATGAGAGTTTATTACCAGGCGATTGCATCCCGCCTTTTATGCCAGAGATAAGCCAAACCTTAGAGCCAAAGCTTATGTTGTGAAAACATCCACACACCAATCAATCTTCCAATTTTCACAGACGATGAAATTTCCTTTATCATCTCTAAAGACAAACTCCCGTTGTGCCCCTGTGTTGGTCATGATCAAAAGATGCATGAACATTCAGCTTAACAAAACCCATAGAAGGTTTATTCCACCCCCCCCCCCTCGTTTACTGGTTGCATTAAAATTATTCGTTATAGCCCGGACCCCATGGATGTGTGGTATGCATCTTTGAACTTTCCCTCATGGACCAGCTTACATCTGTCCCACCATAGATACCACGCGGTTATAGCAATCATTTCATGTACATTCTGGAATCCCAAATTAGATAAGTCCTGGTCTAGCATAAGGAGTAAGAATTCAAGTACAGCCTCACCCGCACGATCAATAGCACAATATGTTTTAATCACATCATTCATCCCCAACTTATCCCAAGCATCCTTCGCATTCTGACAAAGAAACAGAATGTGCTTTGTATCTTTTGGCCCATTCAAACATGATGGGCAGATTGGCGAAACTTCCATGTGTCTATTTGCAAGCGTAACACGGCACGGGAGAGTTCCATGCAACGTATGCCAAACAAAAATCTTGACCTTTGCTGGACATTAAAGTTTCCAAATCTTACACCAGATAGGGTTAACATTGGTTCTACCCATACCATTTATATATTGTAAGTTTCTCCCATGTTGATGATCCCATTCCGCCAAGTAAGCATATCGAACAATGAACAAACCATTTCTTGTATAGCTCCAAGCAATGAAATCCGACATATTATGCATAGAGAGAGGAATAGATAGAACTCTTTGAGCATCAATTGGCAACAATGTTTGCCTCACCAAATCTTCATCCCAGAAATTCGTCACTGGATCAATAAGATCTGAAACCTTGGACATAAGGTGCCCTCCTCTAGAAGTAATAATTTTCCTATTTGCACAATTTGGGATCCATGCATCTTTCCAAATATCGATATTCCGTCCATTTCAAACTCGCCGGATATAACCATTTTTCAATGAGTTAACTCCAGCCATAATGCTTTCCCATGTAAAAAAAAGAGAGCCCCTTTTTAAGCTTGCATTCATCAAATCGTCAACAGGAAAATATTTAGCTCTCAAGAGAAAGGCACATAGAGAATCCGGATTATCAAGGAGACACCGCGCTTGTTTAGGATTGAAACAATGAATATCCCGGAATCCCATACCTCCTTAATTTTTTGGAACACACATCTTCCACCAAGCCATCCAATGCATCCTCTTTTGATTGTCCTCGTCTTCACATCAAAATTGCGACATCATGTCAAGGATTCCTTTGCAAAAAAGTTAGGAATTTTGAAGACGGACATGGCATAGGTGGGGATAGATTGTACAATAGATTTAAGCAAAATTTCCTTCCCTCCAACGGATAACAATTTTTCTCTCCAGGAATTGAAAACACTCGCTTTTGTCCATACCCACGTTGGCAGGCAAATTTACGCCTTGTCTTCCACTTTTGTGTTGGGGCTAAAAAAGATGCTAGATTTTTCAATACTCACCATAAGATGGCGGCACAATAGACGTCTAGGACTGATTTCAAAGCCTCATCGGTTTTGTGTCTCCTCTTTGCTGACGATTCTTTGATTTTTATGCCAAGAGAGTAGTCCAGCCCTCCGTTGTTATTGCGGATGGACGCTTTAGCAGATCCCCAATAATCTCAACCCTCCCTGGTTATTGGGGAGCATGTTGAGGGTAGGTCAACTCTCCCACCATATAGGGAAAGATGAGAATTTTTTGAGGAACTCTCAAAATTCAACCACGTGGAACGGTCGTCGAGGACTGTATCTCACATCAGGTAAATTATAACTCTTCCTCTTCTTTTTCTTTCACGTCTATCCTTCCTCTCACTAATACTATGGCGCCAATAGCATGTATATAAGCAGTGGTTTCAAATTCATTGGTCCCGCTACTAATGTGATCATTGATCATTCAGCTACTGCCAGTGCCAGCAATGTCATCCCATTTATAACTAGGAAAGCTTAAGCCATCCCCAATAAACGCCATACTGCAACATCAAATGTAATACAGATTCGCCGCTTCAGTCCATGCCACGCTACATTACAGACCTCATCAAGGGCTCAAAGAGGCTCAAAGTGTACACACTTAAACAGTCGGTACAAAAATTTCATCCTCAATCGGCTTCAACACTCGCTGCTAGGTACTAAGGTACTAATCTACTACTCGTCGTCAGTCTTGGATTTCTTCTTCTTTTTCTTGGATTTCCCCTCGGTGCCAGTCTTAGGATCAACAGACTCGGCGTCGCGGTTCTTCTTTTTCTTCTTCTTAGGGGTCTCGTCATCGCCATTGGCTTGCATCTCCTCATCCTGCGGCTCCTCAAGCTTGTGCTTCTTCTTCTTCTTCTTCTCGGTTCCAGTTTCAGCTTCTGTTGCAGCATTCTCAACGTCCATCGCGTCACCGTTAGCCTCAGCTTTGGACTTCTTCTTCTTGCTTTTCTTCACAGATGTGTCACCATTCTCTTTGCCTGTGAATGAATTTTTGGATAGACAATTATGTTGGATTGATAAAATAAAGTAAGCAACCGGGAGACTAATGAAAGAACCAATCTATCCTTACCGTCATCATCCTCTGTGTTTGTCAAGCCATCAATAGCAGCTTTCATCACATCAAGGTTCTTGCGGGGTGCAACACCCTTATCGTAGAAATCTAGCCTCTCCTCAACCTGTTCACGCAGCTTCTCACCAAAAATGGAGCTACTCATATCTGGAATTCATAACCCCGTGAGAAAACCAATCAGAAAAGGGGATCAGAATGTGTAACATTAGCAAACAAAGCTCTTCAACTAACCTGAATAGCAGTCAATTCGTGAAGCAATGGAACATTTGTTTGCAAGGTAACGAGCCATCCTTCCCTTGTTCTTGGTTGATGCACGACCAATAAAAGATGAGTGGAATATGAGGCCATACTTTGGTGTGTTTCCACGTGTTTTCAGAGCTCTGAGGTACAATTAGGAAATAGGAAATGAATCACAAGGTTTCAGAAGCATAAAGGACTGTCTTCGAATACTTGAAGAACAGTAAATAAGGTGCTCGAATACATAAGCAGTCCAAGTATCAAGTACCTAAAGAGTGCCTTTTCAGCACCCAGTATCTGCAGAGTAGAGGCAGGGCATTTTGCAAGATTTGAAAGACTGCCAGCATGAGAGATTAGCCGAGCTCCAACCATTTCACCAATCAATGATGTCAGGTTTGGTGCAATATCATTCATCTTTGTCACCAGATACTCATAGAGATTTTTACGGTACTCAGATAGATTCATGACCCTCTGAGCAAACTGTTGGACATTGATCAAATCAACAGGTGAAAGATCCTGGCCTAAAAATACAAAGGAGATTGAGTAAGCCACAATGTCACCACCCAACTACCGAGAAGCAAAAGTAATTGTGGACATAGTTGTTACCCATAGATGCCTTTGCTGCCTCAACAATTTCTTTTGCCTTGTCTTCATCTCCAATTAGATCCGCTAAAGCTGGAATGTCCTTCTCTGACAAGTCAGATTTGTTTACCACAAACTTGGCAAGCTTAGCATAGAGGTAGTTGTCATTCACAATCTTGACCAGCTCAGGAAAATGCCATCCATACCACTCCCTGCATCATAGATTAACAGCCGTTTAATATCTGCACAACTGCCACCATCATCCATGATGGAAGGTAAGTTATATATAGGTGTGTGGAAGGGGAGAGAAGGGCATCTCACATTGGCACATATTTTAGATGACAAGGGAAGTGAATACTACAAATATACATGAACCGAAAGTGTAATGAACAAACATGGATTGAAACACCAATGCCTTGAATATTACAAATACTTATGCTAGATACACATTGAAACGAAATCAAGGTGATTCCAAGTGCTGACACAACATCTAAACTGAAGCATAGAACAAGTTAAATAACAGAAAGGGTGAGGAACCAACCTCACTCTCATAGAGAAGGAATTGACATCCTTATCAAGTGTATCCAACAGAAAGATAGCTTGAATCACCATATTATCCACACGATTCACATTGAACTTCACCTTGGCCCTGCTATAGCTATGTCCCAGACCTAGCTGGGCCTTCTCCAGGTCAGATGGCTGCAACCAAAAAATCAAAGGAATAAATAAATAAATAAACAAACAAGAATGAAATTAACACTGTCGATACATCTATGGTGCACACAAAATAGTTGCAGGCTAATGAACAGCCCTGCTACAACTTTAGTATACCATCAGCTATATACAAATCTGCATAGATGCCATCCGCTCTTTACTGACAAGACCAGATTTTTAATTTCCATGATTGTCGTTTAACCAGGACTATTAATTTTACCACTGCTAAGGAAACCTCTGATAAACAACCAGTTTACCGGTGCTAACTGTTAAAACATCCCAGAGCAACAGAGCAAGCAAGATACCATTGACCCTAGTACAGTCTGAACTCCCTATCAAACATACAACAGAAATAGGCGCACTAGTAAATCCATCACCTTGAGTTGCTCAATGAATTGATCAAAATGCAGCCGCACTGCACGAAGCAGTTCCTGGACATAGTCGTTGGACTGGCAAGGGATTCCGGTGGCCTCGGTGATGTGGGACCCGACCTTGGGCTCCATGACGCCGACGGTGAACTTGGCCTTCTTCCCCTCCTTCACCTTGGGCAGGTTGAGCTCCAGGAAGTTCCTAAGCTCGTCAGTCATGATCCCTGAACCAACAAAATCAGCACCCACACACATCATTGGGCCGTCAAGGGAGACCAAAAGCAGTGGACTTGACACGAGGGCTCCACCGGGAGAGGCGGCGGGAGGACACGATACCTTCGGAGATGGCATTGCACTGGTTGAGGGCGTCGACGGCGGAGAGGAAGGGGGTGAACCCGGCGAGCTTGACGGCCTTGCTGAACCGCTTGAGGTCCAGCACGGTGGAGCGGACGGCGTCCACGCTCTGCCCAATCTCGTCGATGCCGTGCGCGTGGAAGAGCGCGTACCCGGACGCGGACTCGAAGAGCAGGTAGAGCGCCATCTCGCCGCGCGCTTCGCCGGCGGCGGCTGAGGGGTTTGGTAGGGGGAGGCGGGGGAGGGGTTAGGGTTTTAGGGAGAGGGGAATGCTATTCGCGGGGGGCTTATTTATGGTGGGCTCTCGTTGATGCCTGGGCCGTTCGATTGGATCGATGGTCCATATCAAAACCATCTTTCTTTAAACTAAACTAATTTCAAAAAGGCGTGAACCACAAACAATGGCGATGATTTGTGCCATGCGTGAAAGATGTGGAAAAAAACTCGTGATTCTATTTTTGCAGGGTTGTGATTATCTCAAAACATAAGGTTTGTGTGCGTTTTGACCTTTTATATTTTCTGGTGTGCATGTCTAAAAAAAACTCCAATGCGCGTTTTTTACTAGTATGTTTTTACTACATGTCTAAAAGGCCAGTATATTACAAAAAATTATTGAAATGTTATAGTAAGATAGACATAATGGAATTATTCCTACATGCCATATTAGTGGTCGAAAAAATAAAACTTGGTTGTGTGTGTAATATGTCTCTTATTTTCAAGCCGGATGGGGTATTCATGGGCCTATTCATTACTCCCTCCGTCCCATAATATAAGATTTTGAGATAGGGGAGTAATTTTTTGTGAATTTGGAGTCATGTCAGTCGGTGCCAAATAAAGATGGTCACGTGTAAAGAAGTTGTATAGCTTATAATAAAAATAATTACCAAGTGAGCATCAAACATTATATATACATCGTCACTTTACGGGGACTGATAGCCGGCTGCAGACCGCAATCTAATATTGAGGTTTTCGTGATATATAGCACTTCCCTAAAATGGGAAAATTAGTCTAAAGTCGATTATTGCTATCTACAGGCATATATGGCATCATGTGGTTGGCTGGTTGGAATTCAAATGGGGGAGGGGGTGGGTTTTTTTTGAACATCAGTACAAACGCAAGCGCTCATACATACGCGCATATACTCATCCCTATGAACGCACACACGCACACCCTAACCCTATGAGCACTTCCGAGAGACTGAGCCGGCATGTCATCTTGAAATTTACGAAGTCACTGTAGGCGCCTCGTCGTCGACGGGAACGTCTCCTCCCACTGAAAGCACATCGCCGGAAATCCTGAAATAAATTCAGGAATAATGCGAGCACCTCCCTCTAACCATCCAACCACAGGTTGGTTCGCGGAGGGGGTGAGGGTTGTACCGTAAATCATCGCCCGAAAACACTTGTTCGTGAGTCTAGCAATCTCGGTCTAAAGCAAGAGGTTGTCGTGATGTAGATGCAGACGGTGGTTGCATTCTTCTGCACGCAAGTGATGTTTTTGTTACAATTGTATGAATTTCCTGCTGGCCTTTTATTACTTTTTTTAACTATTTAAATGATTTGAAGATGCTCACTAGGCCTACCGCGCGACACTCACCTTATATTATGAAATAATGTCATACACTACTACGACTCAGTTCTTTTGTCCGATTCTCCCATAATCTTGAGAATCGACCCTCCACTCAGTTTCTCCCAGAATCTTGAACCCATATTTTTTTACAAACCTGGATGTTTACATCCTAACTAGTTAGGATTGTAGAAAAAGTTATGGGTATAAGATTCTGTAAGAAGCTGGATGGAGGATTGATTCTCAAGATTCTGGGAGAATCGCCCAAAAAAGCTGCGCCTACATATCCAAATAGCACTCACCCCTCGTCATTGACCGGCCCTGACCACGCGTGAGTGATGAGCCTTAACATTGAGCAGCCTCCCCGAAGGTGTCGGTTAGCACAATCCGGTCCAAAATTGACCGAGTGTCACGATGATCAAAATGGACTGAAGGTATTCGCTCACAAACAATTGTGTTTGACCCATTTGTATAGTCTGCTTATATCTTACCCTTTTTTCGCCGGTCGGTGTTGTTTTGTATGTTGGTCGTTATAATCCATCGCTCCACTCCCCGTCTACATTCCATACCTTCAATGTCGCCACCGAGTCCCTCTTTCCCTTTGCCTCCCCCTTATTCCTCCTCTACCTTCGGCCGTTGATCCATGGCGGCATGGAGTCCACCTTTTCCTATTTTAGCATTGGCTCATGTTGGATATGATGTGCTAGCGACCTTTCTATCCCAAGGAGTTCATTCTTGGTGATGATCAGATCGTATCTCTACGACAGTCGTTTGGACTCAATAACGATCCTAGATCTTGTATCAGGGTCCCCCTGGATGTTCTAGAGCCTAGTTGTATTTTTACCTTTTTGTGTCTTGTTGTGAGCTTTATACCATCGTTGTTGCAAAATTAATGAAATTGTAGGGTCGTTCAGGATCCTACCATGTTAAAAAAAATCTAGAGGTCTTTGTGATGCAACTGCTTCAAGAAGAATGATGAGCTTTTTACAATGGCCCTGGTATTCCCCTTGTTGAGGATATGGGCAATTCTCATATCCAGTGCGTGCAATCCAAGAATCCAAGCATACCTAAAACCCTCTTGGTTCTCCAAGTGATATTAGTCTTGCGGTGCCTATGACATTTGGTTCTCTCATGTACCCTAGTCCAGCACCTTAACCAATGAAGTAGCAAATCTGATCATGGCTTCGAGACATGTGCTTTCAGACATTTGGAGGTACTCATTTCACGAATCTGCGGTCGAGTCATAACTCATGAGCAATTATCCTCATAGCAGCCATGAACTCCTGGTAACCAGATAACATGCAGCCAACGGCATCCTTCTTTAGCTTGAAGAAATCATCATAGGCCCTGAAATCTTGATAGACGCGTTGGAACACATGTCGCTGCATCCGAAATTGATGACGTAAATAGGGTTTGAATAGCGCATCGGGGGTAGTAGTCGTCGTACAACATCATATGCCCCTTTGCCTTCCACCGACTCCACACTTGATGTCCCTTTATTATTGAGCCCTTGTAGTTGAGAACATGCTCCTCTGCACACTCGGCGTCTTCAAGAATTATCCTCACCATCCTTCTCCAACAAAGATGAATCCGTAAACACGGCGTAGAAGTACTCCTCATCAGAATCCATCGTGTTTGCTTCAAAGTAAACAACGAGAACGTAAAAAAAATTGACTGTGGCATTTGTCCATGTCTGGCATGGTGTCCGCCATGGACAACGTTGGCAGGGACAAAGGGTAGCTGGGCGGCGGGCGGATATGGGGTGGAAGGGCGGCGTAGGCAAAGCTTCACGAGCACCTAGGTGGAGTGGCAGAGGTCCAACAAGGTCTGGGAGGTGTCCGGGATGGTACAACGGCGGCGGCAGACTCAGGGAGAATGGATACAAAGCACAAATAGGATGTCCGATTGTTGAAAAAAAAGAGGGCTTCGGGTGGGTTTTGTGGCTAGGGCAGGTCCCAAAAGTCCAACATGGTGGATGTCCAAAGTCCTTGAAACCTCCCCTAGTTTGATGCCGATTCACAGGATTTTCAGACGTCTGAATCCGTTCAAACAGATTTGATGACCGTCGTTTGGATGATCAAAAGGGCGTGGTGCATCCGGTCCGAATATTTGAAGGCGCTTAGAGCATCTCCAGCTGTTGGCCCCCCAGGGGACGACTAAAATCGCCGCCTGGGGGTGAGCCGGTGCAAAAAATCGCCCTGGGGGCGAGTTGGTCCCCAGCCGCCGGCCCCAGGGCCGCCCCCAGGCGCGTTAAAAAAAATATAGCAAATTTCGGCAAAGTTCGGCTAAACACGACTAAATTTCGGCAAATTTGGGCATATATTAGACATGTTCGCGGATTTTCATTACATAGCAAATATATAAACTAATCTAAAAAAGAAACTGGCTGAACGCCGAGTAGTCGCCGTCGTCGCCGCCATCCTCACCGCCGTCGCCATCGTCGGCCTTTTCCTCCTTGACGCGGGCGTCCCTGCCGGACCCCTGCCCGGCCTCGCCATGGCGGACTGGTGGCGGCGGCGGCGCGTCGTCGTCGTCGCTGTCGTCGATGACGACGACTACTCCTTCGTCGCGGCCCCGGCGGCGCTGCGCGAAGCGCCGCAGGGCGGCGCACTGGCGCTCCCTCGCCATCTTCAGGGAGTCCTGGCGTGCCCATTCCAGGGCCGCGTCGTCGTCGAGCTCCACGTCGCCGTGCTCCGTCTTCACGGCAGGGAGACCCGGCTCCGTCTTCACCGGCGTGAGCCCCGACTCCGTCTTTGGCTTGACGAAACGCGGAGGAGGAGCTGACGAGGAGGCGCGCCGGCCGCCCTCGTTGATGACGATGCCGGCGCTGCGAGTGCGCCGGCCGAGCGGCGTCTCCGCCGCGGGCTCGGCCTTGACACCGAGCAGCGTCGGAGAGCCGGAGGAGTGGGAGGAAGAGCGCGAGGAGGAAGAAGAGGAGGAGTCGAACCTCCTTGGCATCCATTGCCCGTCGCGTCGGCGATGCGCCGGGGCGGCCGCCCTCGCCCGGGGGTATGCCAACAGCGGGTTGTTGCCGCCCTCGAGGTGCGTCAGCACGCCCTCGAGCGTGCGGCCGGGGACGCCCCACCACAGGTGGCGCCCCTCGCTGTTCTTCAGGCCGCCCACCACCGGCGAGCCGTTCGTCGACGCCAGCCTCTGCTGCTGACGGCGCTGGAAGTACTGGGGGAGGGCGAGCTGGGCGTCGGTGAGGGAGGCGCGCACGATCTCTACCTCGTCGGCGAAGTAGGAGGGGCGCGCCACGGCGTCGGGCAACGGGGGAGCCCATTCCCCCGTTGCTGAGCCTCCACCCCGTCGGCCCGGCACGCATGTCCGGCGGCGGCGGCGCCGGGATGTTCGCCTGGAACAGGAGCCACGACTCTTGTTCGCGGAGCGTGCGGCGGCCGAAGCCGTTGGCCGCCGCCTCGTCTCCGGGGAAACGCTCGGCCATGGGGAGAGGGGAAGGGAGAGGGAGGGCTCGACGGCGGCTCACGGGAGAGGGAGAGGGAGGGCTCGACGGCGGCTCACGGGAGAGGGAGGGCTCGACGGCGGCTCACGGGAGAGGGAGAGGGAGGGCTCGGCGACGGCGCTTGGGAGAGGTAGAGCTCGGCGGCTAGGGCGGGGCTGGTGTGGCCAGAGGCGAGCGAGGCCACCGGCTTATATAGCCGCGCCGCGCCCGTGTGTACGCGTGCGAGGGAGGGGAGACGTCGGCGCGCCGCCCGTGAGGAATCAATGGCAAGGCTGACCGGCGGCAGCCTTGCCATTGATTCCCCGCGGAAAACCGAGGCGCGGTGTCGCTAACGCGGCTGGCCCGCGGCTCTTTCGTGCAAAAACCGCTCGCCCCGGGCGCCCCCCAACGCGCCGGGTTCGGCCTGGGTCCGCCGGCGCTGATTTCGGCCCAGGCCGGCGAAAATCGGGCTCCTGAAGGCGCGACTGGGCCGTTTTTTTGGCGCCGGTGTGAAAAAATCGCCTGGGAAGGCCTTTGTGGGGGTGCGGCTGGAGATGCTCTTAGATGATCCGAGTTGGTGTTGCCCTTACCTTCTTTTTGAGAGAGAGAAGATTAATCAAACCGTTCGAAGGCGCAAATGAGCTTAAAACGTGCGAGAAGGAGGAGGTGGCAAAGGGGAATCTGCTTGCCTGCCCGTGTCTGCAGCTGTGTTCACATTGCCTGGACTGAAGTCAAATTCAACAGCCCTAATCCTCATCTTTTCCAGACAAAAGATCCTGTGATGATCCTGGTACCCGCACGAAGCAAATTGGGTAATTGCTTGCCACAAGTAGGCAGTACACTGTTTTCCATCTACAGAAGTGATATAAACTGATAATACGTGTGCTTGTTTCTTCTCCCAATCATGTGGATATATCATGCAAACTCAGACGTGCGGTCAGCAATGGCGTCACTGTCTGAAGAATCTCGAGCCATTCACACATGGTTCCATACTCCCATGCTCCTATTAAGTGCACTACTCAGTACTCAGAGACAGCAATATGTACTTATCGAACGAGCTCAAGCTCAGCTCAGCTCAGTTCAGCTTCACAGGTACGTGGCTGCAGTGCAGAGACGGAAGAGCTCACCCGTCACTCGCTAGCTATCTCCTTTCAGTCGAGTCACCGGCTCACTGCCATGGCGCTCAGCCTTCGGGCCGCCGCGTCCCTCGCCTCTCCGCCGTCAGGCGCACGTCCCCGCCGACGCCCCGCCTCGGTGGTCCGCGCCGCCGCGTCCCCTGCGGCGCTCGACAAACGGAACCGGCGGCGAGAGCAGAACGTCTCCGGCGAGTTCTTCGTCGGTGAGCTCCCTTGTCCGACCTCAGATTCAGTATAACTGTGTTATGTAGTACTGTACTACTTTGCGCCTGATCTAGCTTGACGCGCGTGCGTGAGCAGACCACCGGTGCATCGACTGCGCCACCTGCCGGTGGATGGCGCCGGAGGTGTTCAAGAGGGTGGACGGCATGTCCGCCGTGGCGGCGCAGCCCAGCTCCGAGGAGCAGAGGACCAAGGCACTGCAGGTAACATCATTCCTGCTTCTAGCTGCAACTAATCAGTGCGATTTAGATGCGCAACACTGAAGGCCGACAAAATTTCCGTTTTGCTTTCAAGAATAGTTACTGAACAATGGAGTTCATGTTATCTCTGTACATTTCTGCAGGCTTTGCTCTCTTGTCCAACAGCCTCGATCCACACCGACAAGCCCGCGAAGGACATTCTCCAAGTGCAGAACACGTTCCCGCTCCCCATCGACGACGATCTTCCTGTATGAACAATTTCATATATGCTCCCTCTTTAACTTCCTCCAGTAAATACGAAATTCAGCACCAAAAAGTTGTGTGCTTGTTTTTTACCGTGTTGGTTAATCATTTTTTACCCTATATACGTGATGTGTTTCAGGGTGTTTACCTTTGCGGTTACCATTCCGAGTCCTCATATGGAGCAACATCTTATCTCATAGTTCACCCAGAAGGAAACATAATGGTTGACAGGTAATTACATGCCAAGCAAAACTATGAAGTCTCCCCTCGGCTACAATGCTGCATATGTTTCTGATAAAAGTTCAGTTTAAGCACAAAGTAGTACTACCTCTGCACTAAAATATAAGACGTTTTTGCAGTTCAATTTAAACTGAAAAAACGTCTTATATTTTGGTACGGAGGGAGTAGTATTGAAACAATTTGCATAGCAATGTGACATGAAGGAAGTAAGTAATAGGTCCCTGTAACACATATGTGTAGTTTACCGTTGTTCGTTAATTGATTTTTGGTCGGAACCTTGAATGCTTGATGGATATATAGTGATATATTTACCTGTTATAGTACTCTGTTTTTCCCCGTAGATGGACAAATAGCAACCGAATATATTTGCTGTAGTTGTTCTGATAACCTCTTAATGTTTAAGTCCAAGGTATACGCCGAGACTGGTGGACAAGATTGAGAAGCTCGGTGGAGCGCGCTACATGTTTTTGACCCACATGTATGTTCAGACTTGCACAGTTCTACATTTATCTATTCATTTGTGCATTTGTGGACCTTTTTATTAAGGAGATTGAAGAGTATCTAACCAATTACCAAACAGTGATGATGTAGCGGATCATCGGAAGTGGGCCGAGCGGTTGAAATGCGAGAGAATCATCCATTCAGGAGATGTAAGAACACCCGTAGAAAGAAACTTACTGGAATATCTTCATGATGTTTAGAAGGATATTCGAAGTCGTATTACAATTCATATATTCTAAAATTGTAATTTGCTTTATGATGTTTGCCCTGACTATCTGCTGCAATAACCTTGCTGACACAGGTAGTGGACATTACTGCTGATGTCGAGTGGAAACTTACTGGAAGTGGTCCCTGGAACATTGGGAATGATTTTGAACTTATCCATACTCCAGGCCATACCGAAGTAAGAAACTCAACTCATTGAATAGAATTACATTGAATATACTTCTAGACTTTTGTTATGGAGAAGTTTATGGATTAAAGAGGAGTTGGGCTTCTGGCTAGCTGGCTGCACTATAAGGTTATAAATATAGTATAAGATTATCAACCCCATCCTCTCCAGTTTTTCTTAAACTTCAGAGAACTATGCTTGTATATTGTTCTTTGGATAGACAAGATGGATGGATGGATGGTAATGATGTCATTAATTCGTGGTCATTTTAGCAATAATTATGTTGCACCATACTGATCTTCTCCTACACATCTAAGGTAAGATTCACTCATGAAAATGAAAACATTTTATGTAGGGCTCGGTCTGCTTGTTGTACAAACCGCTAAAGGCGCTATTCACTGGCGACCATGTCGCAAAATCAGAATATTCAGACGAACTGAATCTCTTTCGGATGTACAGCAAGCAATCAGGTAGTACAATCCACCCTTCTCCATAGATTTCCTATCTCAAGTGATCGAGACCAATATTCAACTGTACCAGAGTTAAATTTAAATCCTGATCAATGTATATATATCTGTTGCGCAGTGAATTTGCAACTGGATAGTATGAGGAAGTTACTGGACCTAGATTTTGAGTGGTATTTACCTGGTGAGCATCCCTTCATTATTGCATACAAAATATATATATATTACCCAAATTCAGTTTGATACCTGGATTTGCAACCCATCCCGTAAGATATTCGGTTCAATTGCGTTTCTGTAACTTGAACTAATTTGTGAGTTATCTTTCCCCAGGGCATGGCTATCGAATCCGGTATGAAGATGTACAGGCCAAAAATGCAGCTATTGAGTCTCTCCTAGCTAACTACAAAAACTAAGGCGCATCTTGTGATCACATGCTCCCCGAATAAGGATTCCAGAATAAAGGGACCAGGTTGATATGAAGTCCCAGTGTCCAACGAAATAATGATCGATGCTTTTACATTTTGTCCAAACATCATGTATTGTGGTACTTTATATATCTCTCTCCAAGATGTACAAGGCATGTGTATCCTTATATCAAATTAGAAATATTATTGGATCATCCCGCAAAAGAAAATATTTCTGCTTGCAGCAGATTGTACAAGCAAGGAAATCATTTAGTCAGTTTAGTAGACCAAGCATACGTAGCAATACCTTTGTGATTTTTTTATTTTTTTTGAAAAGAAGGATAACCCCGTCCTCTGCATCACGACCATGCATGCAACGATAAATTATTATGAATGCAAAATCTAGCAGCCGAAAAACATCAACCCAGAGTAAAGCGAAAAGAAAATCCGAGGCCCTATGCCTCGCGATAGTAACTCGACCAAATAACCACTAACCTTATGTTACAACACGATATCAAAGCGAAAAATACACAACTCCTAGACTATGGCGAGTCAACACAAGGTTTAACTTCGGATTCTCATCCCCAAAGTTAAGCTTCAATCCATCAGCTTCAGCAAGGACATGGCGCAGGCGCGCGTCAACATGGCTTGATCATAGATCTCGTGTTTTCACCGGAGCGCAAGTCGTCATTGAAGTCGTGGAAAAGGCAACCTATGACAAAGCAATGAACAAAAGCAATCACCCCGAAGGTGTTGCCTGCTACGGCACGTGCAGCACAGTGGCTCTGGCGGAGGTCTCATGTCTAGCCTACTGCTACTGGATCGAAGATGGTGCAACAGTGGTGGGAGGCATGCAAAAATATACTACTTTACTATAAACTAATTAGAGGGAGAAAGGTTGGAGACCATGACGCCACAGTTCATGGGCGCGCCTTTTTTTTAGATCCTCATGGGCGCGCCTATGTCTGGCTTGACAGGAGACGCAGGACAGCCTCGCGTGAGGGAGCGCGAGACCGGGCCGGCCCAGCTCGTGGGAGGCCACAACCTCATTTAATTCCTTTTCTTCTATGTGTATGAAAAAACAAGTTGATCATGTATTTAAGAATGTTAATCAAGCATTTGGAAAAAATGTAATCATCTTTAAAAAAGTTAAATGTGTATAAATTGTTTTCATGATGTATACAAAAAAATGTAGAACATGTAATAAGAAAGTTGAACATAAACGCATACATTTTGAATAGTGATGTTTACTGCTCGACACGATTCAATGATGAATTTTGTTTTTTCATACTTCATAAATTCGGCAAGGTTGGAAAAAATGCAACGAAAGAAGCATTTTGCTAGTTTCATTCAGAAGTTTGCATGCACCTCATAAAAAGAAGCTCAGGGTTCCTCTACCTCTTGCCGCCGTTGCTGGCGGCGGTCCGCCTCATCTCCGGTGGCTTTAGAGCCAGGAGGCGTGATGGATTCCCGCACATGCCGGCGAGAGGGCTCCCTTTTTTAGCTGTTTCTTTGAGTTTTGTTAGGCTTTATGTCCTGCTTAGGAAGGTGAGACAACGGCGGCTCTCTGAAGATCAAATAACATTCTTCCCACCTAGCTAGTAGCACCCGTTCAGGTGGTGCGTTTAGCATCATCGGTGGAAGCGTGGAGATGTGTCTTCGGTGGATCTGTCTTTGGTGGATCTGTTTCGATTTGGTCGTCATTCGTCTACATTCATGTGTCTTAAAGTTGGATCTTTCCGATCTATGCTACGCTTTATTGACGGCGGTTGTTGTTCTGGTGCGCTGGTCCTATGGGCGATTTCCCGACTTTCTACTACAACAAGTTTTGCCTAGCTCCGGCGAGGGAGGGGCGATGACGGCGGTGCGCCTTCGACTCACTTCAGTACTTGTAGTCGTCGCTAGGTGGTCTACAGATTTGGAGTATTTTTTTATTATTATTTCTGGCCTAAGAGAAAGAAAAGGAAAAAAAAAGGTTGGTCTAAGCTTGCAACCTTGCTGTCCTTGCTTAATAACGGGCCTTTGTTCTTATCCTGGGCCACAAACCTGAAGCCTCTTCCCATCCAGCTCTTCCCACTTGTCAACTCCCCTCCGACTCCGAGGGCACGGGCGGCGAGGATGGCGGCGGGGCCGGCGGCAGCCCTGAAATCCTTCGAGGAGAGAGCTTCCGATGCCGAGGTTCGCTCCGTCTGTCTCCTCCCCTGCCCCCCTGACCATCTCTGCTCCGTTCGAGACTGTAGCCCTAGTTTAGAAGTCTGGTGCGCTAAGGCTATCGATTTGTTCATGGATTATCGAATTAGGGCATAGCGGTGTGGGTTTGTGCGTGCGTGGTGGGCTTGATTTCGAGCAGATCCAACTCAGTACGACCTCAGCAGCTTCTAGACGACTACTTTTGTTACTTGCCTGCAAGAATTGTATGTAGTCCGCGAGACCACCCGGCTGCTGGAACAGAACTTCAGTTATGCAATTCCCAGACAGATGTTCCAGAATCCAGGCCTTGTCACTTTTGCTTCTCTTTAGCCAAGGCGCCGGCTCATCAATGCATTTGTCGTATTGATTATCAGGGAAGGGATGGTATAATTTTTGCCACATTTGAAGCTCTGAATTTTAGTTTGTTATTACAGGACAGGGCAGATAATCTAATTCCACAAATTCACAGATGGAGGTTCACTGCTTTGTGCTTTCCAACCGACACTATTTCCAAATGACTAACCCAAGCAACTTGTCATGCTGATCTATTGTCCGCCACTGGCTATGATGCATGTATAACTAATTTTAGCTGTTCTTTGAGCAATGAGGCCTGTTATGTTTGTTTTGTTGACACCTGACGTTCAAAATGATCTGCCACATGGAAGCAATGGAAAACTTACTGGAGTCGGTTTGTGCATGTGTTATGTTGTGCTTGATTTGGAGCAAATTGAAATCGATGTCGGTCAGCGAGCAACCAACTGTCGTAACAGATGTTTAGATGCATATTATCTGTTGCCTGTCCAGTTGCCTGCAGAAATACGATCCATCAAACCACTGGTGTCCTAACATATTGATTTGACAGGGTGGGTATAGACGCAATTTTTTTAAACGGGCTATACCGTGTAACGCTACAACATTTTTAACATACAAGTTTCAATCTCTTTTAGGAGACACGGTCTTATTTGGCAGTTCCACACATTTTAAAAGCTGTTCTTGCCTAATTGAACTAATCTTGGGGTGTTGCTCTACTATCTGTACCAACGGCTATGCTGTATGAATAAGTAGTACTCCCTCCGTCCCATAATATAAGAACGTTTTTCAAACTGTTTTAGCTAAAAAAACGTTTTTATATTATGGGACGGAGTAGTACTATTTTTAGCAATCCTGCAGCGATGCTTCCCGTTTTGTTTCTTTATTGATGGTGAACAACTCAAAGTGTGTTGATGTATTTGACCATCCACATGGAATGCGAAGGCACACTTATCATGCTTAATTAAAATCTATTGCACGGATATCTTAATAGATAGTACATGAGTACTCATACTACACCCATACATGTGTCCCCTAAATGTTTTCTGTCTATTTTATGGTGGAATCCTTCATATTTTGCAGGCACGGTTAGCGAAGCTGGAAGCCCTGCTGCTGAACGAAGGTAATCTTAAATAAGGTTTTGGGTATTCCGAAGGAGCATGTTTGTGAAAGAGACACCTCACATTCCCTCCTTGTTCACTAGATGGCCCATCCGAGGCAAGTTCATCTGCCATGAGAGATCTTGAGTCAAAGCTTGACGCGGCCACCAAAGAATGTCTCGCTGAGAAGGAACAGGTATCCGATTTACCTGAAACTAACCGTCACCACCATGCTGCTGTCTGCTGATCCTAGTGTAACCGCATTCTCCTCTTGATTACCGAACCTTGCAGAACCGGAAGCTGACCGTGGAGAACGAGAAGCTCCAGTATCGTGTCTCCCATCTCATCCGGACAATCAAAGAGGCGGAGTCAAGATAGAGAAGCCTCTGATAAGTTGGAGCTCGTAAACCTAGTCCTATTTTGGATTCGAGAGAGACGTTCATCTCGCAAACCTGTCTATGTGCTCCGTCTTGACGACTGTTGGAGTTGGTTTAAACTGTCATTCCGAGGTTGATGAAATGTGTCTGGTACGTGTGAGCTAGTAGTGATGTATTGGTCAGATCGATTATTCGTGTCGACGAACATTGAGCAGCGTGTTGCTATCGCAGCAAAAGATGAAGAAGAAAGATATTCTACGTGTGCAAGCTTGTTCCCGGGTAGAGTGGTGTTATTTGCTGGGTGCTAGGGTGGAATGCTAGTTGGGGATTGATTTGAGAATTCAGGAGTTAGGATGTGATTCGACTGTAGGGGTATTCTCTCCCGGTTAGCATAAGGCAGGGGGTAGGGTACCTTCTCATCCCTTCCGAGTCCCTCTCAGAATCGGAACCAGCGTGCAAAAGCCTCGTGGCTGGTGGTATATATGTAGGACGCACCCTGGCCATCGAGTCGAGTCAGTCCCTCTCAAAATCCACGATCGCTAGCTCGGAGTTCTCTTCTTTTTTTGAACACGACGCGCTAGTCGAAACACGGTACGCTCCTCGGTGGGAAAGCGAGATGGCTGAGCCGGAGACGTGCACGACGGAGACAGAGTCTCTGGCGGACACGGAGGCGACGGACACTGACACGACGGAGGCGGAGTCTCACGCGACGGACACGGACGCATCGGGGGCAGAGACGGGGTCAGACACGACGGACACGGACAGCAGCGTGCCGGAGCTGACACGGGAGGAGATGCTGCGGCTGCTGGAGCCGGACCCGGAGCTGACGGACGAGGAGAAGGCGCTGCGGGCGCTCCACATCGTCTGCTGCCGAGAGCTCACCGAGCACGACCCCAAGTCCAACGCCGACGTCTGCACCCGCTTCTCCAGCTTCAACATAGCCCTCTTCGACCTCGACCAAGAGTGTCAGTATACCACCGTTCACAACCATCTCTCCTACTAACTAATTAATAATCTCGTTTAATAGCTGATTGGCTGACATGAATGAATTCTTTTACAGCAGCGCCTTCAGGAGCTCACCTCTTCTCAGCAGAGCTCCGCCGTGCAATCATCGGTCAACGTCATTTCCCTCAAGGTGGCCGACTCCGACGTGGGCTACCCGATCAGTGTGTTCGGCACCGTGCTCGCGAGGGACGACGCCGACTACAGATGCGTCTACTTGTTCCGCCGCGACAGGGATGATCCCCAGTTCATCGAGTCGCCGGTATCTATCTGTTCCTCCATAATAAACCCTAAAAAAGATATCCACGTTAACCTCTCGTGTCTGCAATTAACTGGACATATATACACCATCTTAGCTAACTATCCGAAGACATTTTGACGTTGATCATCTTTTCCTAAACCCTTGTGCAGGAGGACATGCTGACTTTGACAGGGCTCGTCGTGCCAGACACCATCTTCTTCGAGTTCAACCTGAAGATCGACGGAACCACCGGCGACAGAGATTTCAGCAAAGGTGTCATAGAACACTACCCTGTTCCCTTGGAGAAGGGACCCAAGGCTGAGCTGCTATCTAGCTGGCTGAGCACGGTAGAACTGGTACTAGCGCCCGTTCCGTTTGCCGTGGCAGCTACAGTTAAAGTCAGGATTCTGAATGGACCCTGCGACGCCCCTTTCAGTGGCAAGATAACCGCCTGGACCGCCGGAGACACCGAGAGCCATATCATTCTATATGATGAACAAGAACACAGAGCGATGGGCGGTCGTAGATTGACCGGAGACGGCGGTTCGATCGCGTTAAGCCGTGATTTGGTGGCCGTCCATGTGCCTAGTTCCTTGTATGATGATGAGTATGAAGAAATCGCGGTCAGTGTTTGTTTTACTTCCCGTGATGGTGATGGTGAGTGCACCTGTGTCACTCTACAATACCCTCAGGAGGAGAAGGTTTGCGTTCATGGCGCCTATGAGCTTCAGGTGGAGGTTACCTGGACAGCCATTCTGGAAGGGCCGTTTGGCACGGATGTTGACAAAAGATGGAGCTCTGTTCCTCTGAGACCATTGCTTTTCTGATGATCTGTGCCTCAACAGGTGAAGGATGCTTGTTAGGATATTACAGCTATATGTTGCTCTGTTTTCCTCTTGGGATGTAACGAAGGCATGGCAGCCTCTGCCCGTGTACATGCTTGACGTTTTGTGTTGAAATAACAATTTCAATTTTACTAAATGTATAATTTCATTAAGCTTGTGCAGTTATTTTTTTTCAAGAAGAGGAAAATACCCTCAGTTTATGCACCGTGACGGTGCAGACAACCATATAAAATTTTTAATTAAACAAAGAGAGGGCAGGTTCTTTATATGGTATCTGTGCTAGATCTGGTTAGCTCTTTCCTTTTTTGGCGAAAAAGATACATATCAATTATTCTAAAATTTGCCAGGATTACAAAACTTGTCAAACATAATAAAAGTTGCATCGAGGTCTGTAGATCACCGAACGACCAATATCACCATCAGAACGAGCCATCGATGCGCCACCGTCGCCGCCCACCTATCGGAGCCGGCTTGAACTTGCCAATGACAACCGAAAAGTCTTTGTCCATGTGCCCTTAAGGTCCAGTGGTCTGAAGCCGTAGTCGTCACCGCCGAATCCTTCAATAAATCTGAAGCAACTGACATCGAACCTCGCCGTCACGCAGAGAAACCCTAACCTTGCCGCCGCAAGGAATGGCATGAGTCTACGCCGGACCTTTGATGACTACGTCCAGATGGATGAACTCGAGAATGATCAAGACTGAAAGACAAACTCAAAAAAAAGTGCCACTATTCATCTCTACGCCGCACAAATACTAAACTAAACTACTAGTTGGAGAGAAGGCACTAGGACTCCCTCCCCACCACTGGCCACCGGAGCGGCAGACAGCTGAAAGGTGAATCCATGGGCTACCCGGCGAAGCCTGGAGGGGAAAAGAGAAAACACATCGCCAAGAAAGACCAATAAAATTATCTCTTAAGCCAAACAATCAAATTCCGCGTCGATATCTTTAAAACTATATCTCACTATGATAGATCTCTACAAACTCTTTCTGGGACGCGACTCGTGCTTCCAACCAAAGAAGAAAATACTCCCTCTATTTCATAATATAAGAAATACTATACTAATGTCAAAAACGCTTTTATATTATTGTGCTCCATGTGCGCTTCATCGACAAGCGCGCACCGCGCAGCACGCGAGACTCTGGAATAACCACGGCAAGTCGGCGACCAACGACTCTTTGCTAGTTTTCCTGTGGAAAACAAAGACCGCCCACCCACCGGTTCGTCGATAAAGACCTGCCCTGACGTGGGCCCACAGTGAGTCGGCGACCGAGATTCAGACATTCTCACAAACTCAGATTTTATCCGCACGACCAGAGTTGCAGAAAAAGAAGGGAGCGAATCCCACCTTTTATCCCTCCCACAATTGTGACTGTAATTTTACCCTACGATGCAGAGAGATATTTGCAGCTGCAACTAGCATTGCCGACATGCATTGCATGATGACTTTACACAAGCCTCCAAAAGCGGATCCCCACGGGTTTTTGGCACAGCATTTGGTTCCAGACACTTCATAGATAAGATAATCATAGCCTTAAGCGAAGCAGTGCACGTGATCGTGCAGTGAAACCTTTGCCCCTCTTCCTTCGGAATCAAGCAATGGGCGCAGATGAGACACGAATGAAGCACCCACCACAGCATTAATAGAAATATACTACTAGTAGTCAGGATGATGAACTGCAGCGCGTGACGACCAAACCACACGACTCATTTATTAGCGGCACTACAGACACGACGACGAGCAGTTGAGATTAACCAGATCGGACGCGGTCGCCGGCTGCAGATCGACATGCGCCGAACGGATCAGTTGGCCGCCGGCTTCAAGGAGATGAGGTTGCGTTTGAGACGGATTTAGGGCGCCCGGCCGTATACACGAAACTGCAAAGCACCTCCCGAATAATCAGGTGATCAACGGCTGTCCAATGGTTTTTCTACTGAAAACAGGCTGCCCACTGGTTCATTGACAAAGACTTGCCCTCACGTGAGCCCATAGACGATAGTGATTGAAATTCAGAACTACTACACGAAAGTAACCTTTCAAGTAGGATCGGCGGCTTGCATGACTTTACACAAGCCTCCAGAATTCTAAGAAATAAAAGAGTAAAGTACACAAGCTTCCAGGGCAAAGCAGATCTCCTCACGCTCACGGGGTTTTGGCACAACCTTTTGCGTTCCAGAAACTTGACGGACAAGACAATCATCGCCAGAAGCAAAACAGTGCGCGTGAGCGTGCAGTGAAACCACCCCTCTTCCTTCGGAAGCAAGCATCAGCAATGGATGGCAGCCAGGGATCACAACAATCTCAGAGTACTCACGATTTTATTTGCCAAATAAGTATACTAGTAGTGGTAGTCAGGATGATGAACTGCAGGAGTGACGGCCAAACCACGCGACTCATTTATTGGCAGCACTAGTGGTACTACTACAAAGGACGGGCGGACGAGATTAACCGGAGCGGACGCGGTCGCCGGCCGCGGATCGACGCGCGCCGGAGGGGGAGCGGATCAGTTGGCCGCCGGCTTGAAGGAGGTGAGCTGGCGGGTCTTGGTCCAGGACTGCTCGTAGACCTCGGCGAGGTAGGGCGCGCTCCTGCCGGAGCCGTCGGCCGCGTCGACGAAGAGGCGGTAGTTCATGCCGGAGACCACCTGCTGCTCGCCGCGCGTGACCCGGCGGAACCGCAGCCCGTCGCTGGCCAGCCTCGCGTGCTGCTCCACCGCCCACCCGCCCAGCTCCTGGATGTGCGCGTCCCTCACGTCCGGGATGGGGCCCCACCCGCCGACCCGCGCGCCGCGGCCGCCCAGCGCCGCCGCCGGGGTGGCCGCGGCGAGGGCCGCGGCGAGGAGGGCGAGCAGGAGGAGGACGGGTGCCCGCGCCATGGAGGAGATGGCTGGTGTTGGGGGTTGGGAATTGGGAGCGGTGGTGGATCTGCTCGAAGCGTCGACGGAAGTGATTGCGTGAAGGCGGTTTGGTTTGGGTGCGCATGGGTTGTGATGGCGAATTTATTGGACGGTCTCGGAGCCAAAGGGCCCATGCGAAGTGGCGATAGGAGAACGAATGACTTTTTTGACCCAAACAATGCACGTGAACGTGAACGCTGCTGTGTGCGGTGAAGACTTCCAAAGCATCTCATTCGGCCTCAGTGGCCTCATAGGGCCCCTCGGCACATTCCAGAGTGCGCCAACGGTTTTTTCGGCGGTTTTCAGTTTCTTTATTATTACTAGAAAAACGCCCGTGCATTGCAACGGGCACATTAACTTTAAAAATTCAATATCAATTATGTTAATATTATATTAAATATTCTCATACATATTAAGTGACATTGACGACTTTTTTTTACCATCAAATTCTCACACACACCCTCTTCCTCCCTCTTCCTCACTCTCTCTCCTCCTTTCCCTCACTCGGGAGGTGGGACGAAAATAAACCCGGAACGGAGACTAGCAACTGAGACATTAGAAGTAGAGATCATTTAGTTGATAAGAATAAATAGAAAACGGTGTTAAAAAAAGGAGAAACATATTAGAATACATTGAAAAACCAAAAGGACGATGTAAAAAGGGATTCGCCCTGCCCCTCGGGCCTTGCCACCGAACCGGCTCAGCGGTCCAGTCCCCGCGCGATCGTCTTCTCCTGTTCCTCGAGCCGCGTCGCTACAGAGCCGGGCCGACTATGATGCCCAGTCTAGCCGACTCAACGTGACATTAGCACTTGTCCAAGTACCAAAGCCCAGGAATCCTTTACTCTCTGAAGTCATTGATCTCTCCACTGTCATGGCGGACAAGATGTACGTTGGTTTTTCGGCTTCTGGAGGTTATGGCGTAGGCACACGCCACTATCTCCTTGGATGGAGCTTCAGCATGGACGGGGTTGCCCCGCTGCTAGACATCTCCAAGCTGCCCACCCTGCCACACATGGGTCCCAAGTCTCGCTCCAAGATGATGGATGTCGTGTTGCCACTGGTCGCGGCTTTGCTTGTCATTGCAGTGCTAGCCATGGTCTTCTTCTTGTGGCGTCGGCGCCAATTTGCGGAGGTGCGAGAAGATTGGGAGGACGAGTTCAGTCCACATCGTTTTGCATACAAGGATCTATTTCATGCCACTGAGGGGTTTCCAGGTAGGAATTTACTTGGTGTAGGAGGATTTGGAAGAGTGTACAATGGGGTGCTTTCTGCCTCCAATCTGGAGGTTGCACTGAAGAGAGTGGCACATGATTCGAAACAAGGACTAAGAGAGTTCATTGCTGAGGTGGTGAGCATTGGTCGTCTCCGCCACCGGAATCTTGCGCAGTTACTAGGCTATTGCCAGCGAAAGGGTGAACTTCTCTTGGTTTATGACTACATGGAAAATGATAGTCTTGACAAATACTTGTACAATAGAAATATGCCAACTCTACAATGGTCTGAGAGGTACCAAATCATCAAAGGTGTTGCATCAAGTTTGTTGTATCTTCATGAGGAATGGGAGCAAATCGTCATCCATAGAGATATAAAGGCTAGCAATTAATGTGCTCTTGGACAGTCAGTTGAATGGACGGCTAGGTGATTTTGGTCTAGCAAGGTTGTACGACCATGGCACGGTTGCTAAAACAACACATGTGGTGGGCACCATGGGATACCTTGCACCCTAACTTATACGCACCGGGAAGGCAACACCCTTAACCGATGTGTTCGCATTTGGCGTGTTTCTCCTAGAGGTCGCATGTGGACGTAGGCCAATTAACATCAGTAAGGATGTCACACAAATAGTGTTGGTCGACTGGGTGCATGAACGTCACCGCAACAGCTCAATTCACGACGTGGTAGATCCACGACTCGTGGGGAATTTCAACATAGAGGAAGTCACTCTCGTGCTTAAATTATAGGTTTATTATGCTCCTACCCATCATCCAGTGCAAGGCCTAGCATGCGGAAGATCGTGCAATACCTGGACCGTGGCCAATCAGTTCCTGGCCTGTCTCCAACCTACGTGAGTTACCGAAAAAGGGTTTCCCCCCGCTTTGTATTACAAAGCAACAACATCGATACAACGGTCCAATGATGCAGCGTGAAGGGTTCGATTCGTACATAATACCGTCCAATTCGTCGAATAGCACTGTGTGTGGTCAGTCTTCGGTGACAATTCTGCAGGAGGGGAGGTGAAGGCTTGCAATTGACGCCTCTTTTTTTTGTTTCTTGTCTCATTGTTCCTTTAAGTGCTTGTAATCCACTTCTGATGTGAGCTTTCCTTTGAATATCTTGTGAACCAGGTATGCTGGGGGACCAAACCGAGTTTTCATAGTGATATTTCTATTTTGTACATCAGTTTAGTGGTCATTAGTGATATTACCTCAACTTTCCAGTGACAGTCTCTAGCAAGTCGATCTGCACCCATGCACAGTTCTCCCAAATTAAATGGTTCACCTAGGTACGCTTACTCTATGCTAGTTAGAGCATTTCTAACCGATCCCCTAAAATTTAGCGGAGTAAAAGGCTTAATGAAGGGCTTAGTGGAGTATATATACTTCACTAAGTTTTGGCTGGACCTAGCCGATCCCCTAAATATAACGGACTAACGGAGTAAATTTTGTTTTTCTAAACTTTGCAATTCTAGTATAAATTGCAACTACATATGGCACACATATATAAACTAAACATAAATTTAAATGTTCAACCAAATTACGAATATAGTTTACAAACCGAACTTAAACACGCTGAATGGTTGAATGTAGCAAATAGCATTTCATAGAACAACTAGGACGCGCTTAGACGTTGCCAATGATGCTCAACAAGATCTTGTTGGAGCTGAGTATGAACTTGACAGTTCTCGATCTTGCGATGCCCTTCAAGGAATGTCAAGATCTTGTTTGTATCATACTGTGGCTCAACCGGAATCCGATTGGTGATGTACCGAAAGTTCTAAGGCATATCTCTCTCGTCTTCAAGGATTATGTTATGCAATATGATGCAACAAGTCATGATTCGCCATAGAACCTTGGAGTTACAGTACTCGGCAGGGTCACGAACAATTGCAAAGCGCTTCTGAAGCACATTGAAGGCTCTTTTCACATTTTTCCTTGCAGCTTCTTGATATTGGGCAAAGTGAGTGTTTTTGTTATCTTTTGAATACATAGACGACGAGCTCGAGACCGTGGACTCCATGTCTCCATGTGAGCAGATAGCCACTAACTCTAGCGGGCCTATCATTCCTAGTACGAGGCAGACGTATTACGCTGAATTCAACGTTTCAGCACACTGAAAATCATTCCCCTTATTTTCCTGCTTCCTTCCACATGCAACGGCGAACGCTCCTTGCCTTGCCCTGCGTGGCACGGTGCTTGATTACCCAGCTAACCAGTCACTGCGAAAACAGATCGAGACTCCAAATTCATATGCTAACAATGAGAAAACAAAGAAAACCAATGTAATATGAGGATAAAATGAAAAAAAATGTGAAAGACAATAAAAACAACAAATAAGAGATAACAAATAAGGAAAAATGGACTGAACGAACCTGCAGCGACCGCTATGAGCGCCAGCGACTACCGCGCTAAAAGCGCCAGCCCACTAGTGGTAGCCCGTAGGCAATTCCTGTTAGGAGTCGGTTCGGGCGACCGATAGCTGTTGCGCTCATCTTCGTACGTGTGGATCGAGACTCCAAACTCATATGTTTCTATTATGGCCCGCTAAAATACCAAACTAATCTTTTCGCCCCCCGATTTTCACCGGGGTGGGCCCCTTACGTCAAAATACGTAGATCACGTACTTCTTACGTAAATAGAAAACGGGCCCGATCTTCCCTCCTAGTGATCCAATAATAATCCTCCAGGGTACTTCTTACGTAAATCACGTACCAAACTTTACGTAGGTCTAGCATTACTCCCCGTTTCCCTCCTCCCAACTATACCTGGGCATAACTTGGGCCGGACCGAGCTTCAGGCCAGGCCTAACAAAGACCGAAGCAGAAAACCTAGGCCCGTCCCGGCTGTGTGGCCTAGTTTTCAGGCCCAAGCCCGGCCTATCAGACAAAAAGCCCATTGGGCCTCAGGCTAGGCCTCTTCCTTAAATTGCAAATACGACAAGCTCGAGCCCGGCCAAGCCCAGCCATCAGGCTCAAAATCTAGGCCTAGGCCTAGCCCATGGGCAAGGTCGGGTCGGCCTCTTTTGGTCCGCGTCGGGTCAGCGGGCCGGGCTGCGCATGGCTAGGTATACTCCCAACTATTGCTAGCACCAACTTCCACCTGACACGCGCTTCAGCCTATTGAGGTAGAAGGCATACATAGACGACGAGGTCGAGAACAAGGACTCCATGGGAGCAGATAGCCATTAACTGTAGCAGGCCTATCTATCATTCGTAGTAGTACGAGGCAGACGTATTGCGTTGAAATTCATAGTAGTACGAGGCAGACGTATTGCGTTGAATTCAACGTTTCAGCACACAGAAAATCATTTCCGGTATCGGCCACAGGAGGTACCCTCCCCCTCATTTTCCTGCTTTCTTCCACGTGCAACGACGAACGCTCCTTGCCTTGCCCCGCGAAAGGGTCACTGCGAAAGATACTCAAGAAAAATGGTATTCCTTGTCAAAATACGTCCTCCTCAGTGTAGTTTCCACAGCCCAAAGCTAGAAAACCAAGCCTGCAAGGCTCCAATCACCCATCCACAACGTCAGAAGAAGAACCTTGGTCTGCTAGCTCCTCCTTGCAAGTGTGACAAGGCGCCATGCTTTCTCAGTCTCTGCTCGCGCTTGGTTTGCTCCTCCTGCTGAGCCTGAGCCTCGACGGAGAGGTGGCTCTAGCGGCGGAAGACGGCGAGTTCGCCTACCAAGGATTCGCCACGGCGAACCTTACGCTGGATGGCCTCGCCACCGTCATGCCCAACGGCCTCCTGCTGCTCACCGACACGGAGTCCTCGAACACGGGCCATGCCTTCCACCCCGCGCCACTCCAGTTCCTCCTCGAAAGTTCCACCACGACGACGAGCAGCACCACCATGGCGCGGTCCTTCTCCACGACCTTCGTGTTTGCCATTTCGTCCAGGTACGATGGCCTGACCAGCTACGGGCTTGCGTTCGTGGTCGCTCCGACCTCGAACCTCTCGACTGCGAACGGCGGGCGGTACATGGGCCTCCTCAACGCGACAAACGGCACGGCGAGCCACCGCATCCTGGCGGTCGAGCTCGACACCATCATGGACGTCGCGTTCCGCGACATCGACAGCAACCACGTCGGCATCGACGTCAACAGCCTAGTCTCACGGCAGGCCAAGCCGGCTGGGTACTACAGCAACGAGAACGGCGCCTTCCAAGATCTGAGGTTGAACAGCCGCAAACCGATGCAGGTGTGGGTGGACTATGACGCCCAAGCCAGGCGAATCAATGTGACATTAGCACCTGTGCAGGTACCAAAGCCCAGGAATCCTCTACTCTCCGAGGTTATTGATCTCTCCACGGTCATGGTGGACGAAATGTACGTCGGCTTTTCTGCTTCTAGCGGTACTCCCGGTGACAATCACCACTCTGTCCTTGGATGGAGTTTCAGCTTCGACGGACCTGCCCCGGCGCTAGACTTCTTCAAGCTTCCCGCCCTGCCACGCCTAGGTCCCAAGCCTCGGTCCAAGATCTTGGACGTCGTGTTGCCACCGGCCACGGTATCGCTTGTCATTGCCGTGCTAGCTGCCGTCTTCTTCTTCTTGTGGCATCGGCGCCGATTTGCCGAGGTGAGAGAAGATTGGGAGGATGAGTTCGGCCCACACCGTTTCGCATACAAGGATTTATTTCATGCCACTGAGGGGTTTTCGGGTAGGAATTTACTTGGAGTAGGAGGATTTGGAAGAGTGTACAGAGGATTGCTTTCTGCGTTCAATTTGGAGGTTGCGGTGAAGAGGGTGTCACATGATTCTAAACAAGGACTAAGGGAGTTCATTGCGGAGGTGGTGAGCATTGGCCGTCTCCAACACCGGAATCTCGCACGGTTACTAGGCTACTGCCGTCGGAAGGGTGAACTTCTCTTGGTTTATGAGTACATGGAAAATGGTAGTCTTGACAAGTACTTACATACTCAAAATAAGCCAGCTCTACATTGGCCTGAGAGGTTTCGGATCATCAAAGGTGTCGCATCAAGCTTGTTGTATCTTCATGAGGAATGGGAGCAAATTGTCATCCATCGAGATATAAAGGCTAGCAATGTGCTCTTGGACAGTCAGATGAATGGACGGCTCGGTGATTTTGGTCTAGCAAGGTTATACGACCATGGCACAGTTTCTAAAACAACACATGTGGTGGGCACCATGGGGTACCTTGCACCGGAACTTATACGCACCGGGAAGGCAACACCCTTAACCGATGTGTTCGCATTTGGTGTGTTTATCCTTGAGGTCGCATGTGGGCCTAGACCAATCAACAGTAGCAAGGATATCACAGAGTTAGTGTTGGTCGATTGGGTGCTTGAACATCACCACAACGGCTCAATTCTCGACGTGGTCGATCCACGTCTTATGGGGAATTTCAACACAGAGGAAGCCACCCTCCTGCTCAAATTAGGTTTGTTATGCTCCTACCCATCGGCCAATGCAAGACCTAGCATGCGAAAGGTCATGCAATACCTGAACCGCGACCAGTCAATTCCTGACCTGTCCGCCTACATGAGTTACAACAGGATAGCAATGATGCAGAATGAAGGGTTCGATTCATACGTAATGTCGTACCCTTCATCGAATACGAATATTTGTGTTGTATCTGGTGAGTCTTCGGTGTCGATTCTTGAAGAGGGAAGGTGAATGCTTTTAATTAACACCTCTCTTTTTTATTCTTCTCTCAATGTTCCTTTAAGAACCTGTAATCCATATTGGATCTGAGTTTGTCTAAGTGAACTAGTTCTATCTCATGCATGAGTTTCAGTAATCAGTAACACTTTTGGTAAGGAAATAGAGGTAACCGCCATTTGCCGAGACTCCGGAGTCCACTAGTAGTCCCTGGCGAGGTGTAAGCTTAGTTATGGATTTGCTTATCGATATCCTAAGAGCATCTCAAACAGATGATGAAAAATTGGTGTCGTGAAAACAATATAGGGCAGAAGAGAGAGAGAATTCATCACCGCCACGGTTGCTGCTTTAACAGATGTGGTAAAAGTGATGCCCAAAATTTTTGCCCTCCTCAGCCGCTGTTCTCCACTCCAACATTGCATACATAATTCAAACAAAAACCTGTGATTACGGGGAATTTGGCTACGGTCTCCCCTAATCTCTCCGCTAAACCTCCCCTAATCCCCCCCTAAAATATGGGGAATTTATGCTGCCTAGGCATCAAGCTCTATGAACCAATCAATAATTTTGTGTATGGTTTGGACCGAAACCAGTTTCTGTTGAATTTGTACGAGCATATGGCGATGTAGCTATAAACTGTTGCAGTTTGGACCGAAGCGAGTTTCAGGAGAATTAGCAACTTAATAATCTAGCACAAAGTACGTGCACAACATGAACTGTTGCGGTTTGGTTAAGTTTCAGTTGACTGAGACCTATTCACACCCTTTAAGTATCCGGTTCTTTCTACCAACTTTCACCTGAGGACATACATATTGAGGTAGAAGACATACATAGACGACGAGTTTGAGACCATGGACTCTGTGGAAGCAGATAGCCATTAGTGTCACGGGCCTATCATATTCTACGAGGCAGGCGTATTACTTTGAATTCAACATTTCAGCACACTGAAAATCATTTTCAGCATCAGTCGTCGCTGTGTCCATGAGGTACCCTCCCCCTTACTACCTCTGTCCTGATTTATTGTCCCTTTTTGTATTTTATGTCAAACTTTGACCGTAAATTTAAGTAACAAAAACTTAATGCATGTCAAAACAAATTATATCGTTGAATTCATATTTAAACATAGTTTTCGATAATATTACTTTTACTATATATAATATATATTTATTAGCTCAAATCATAGTCAAAATATGAACCTAAGTACGAGAAGGACTAATAAACAAGGACGGGGGCACTACTTTCCTGCTTCCTTCCACGTGCAACGACTACGCTCTCTGCCTTGCCCCGCACGGCACGGTGCTTAATTACCCAGCTAACGAGTCACACTGCGAAAGATACTCCAGATCCGAAAAATGGTATTCCTTGTCAACACACGTCCTTCTTCGTGTAGTTTCCACAGCCCGGCGTCTCCTCTTCACCGTCAAAGCAATCACCCATCCACAACGTCAAAAGGAGAGGCTTGGTCTGCTCCTTGCAAGTGTGACGAGGCGCCATGCTTTCCGAGTCTGTGCTTGCGCTTGGTCTGCTCCTCCTGCTGAGCGTGAGCCTCGACGGAGAGGTGGCTCTGGCGGCGGAAGACGGCGAGTTCGCCTACCACGGCGAACCTTGCGCGGGATGGCCTCGCCACCGTCACGCCCGGCGGCCTCCTCCGTGGCGAAGCCAGGAGTTCAAAGTTGTGATGTCAATTCAAAATTATGATGTCAAGTAGTTGTATTTAGATTAATTCTATATTATTTTTGGGACGTTTTCTACTGATTTGGCCTTAATCCTGTGTAGTCAACGACTACCCAGAACACCCCTAGCACCGCCACTCTCACCAACTCGGATCACCCGACGAAAGACCACGCCTTCCACCCTTCGCCGCTCCGCTTCCGCACAGGTTCCACGACGACGACGACGACGGTGAAAAACACCACCGCCATGGCGCGGTCCTTCTCTACGTCCTTCGTCTTTGCCATCATGTCCAGCCACGGGCTTGCTTTCGTGGTAGCTCCGACCTCCAACCTCTCAACGGCGAACGGCCAGCAATACCGGCCTCCTCAACGCGACAAACGGCACGGCGAGCGACCCCATTTTGGCGGTCGAGCTCGACACCATCATGGACGCCAAGTTCCACGACGTCGACAGCAACCACGTGGGCATCGACGTAAACAGCCTCATCTCACGGCAGGCCAAGCGGGCTGGGTACTACCGCGACGAGGACGGCGCCTTTCAAGATCTGAGGCTGAACAGCCGCAGGCCGATGCAGGTGTGGGTTGACTACGACGCCATGGCCAGGCGACTCGACGTACCAAAGCCCAAGAATACTTTGCTCTCCCAAGTCATTGATCTCTCCACGGTCATGGCGGACAAGATGTACGTTGCCTTCTCGTCTTCGTCAGGAATCGACTCCACGCACCACTATGTCCTTGGATGGAGCTTCAGCTTGGACGGGCCTGCCCCGCCTCTCGACTTCTCCAAACTCCCTGCTCTGCCACATGTGGGTCCCAAGCCTCGGTCTAAGATCTTGAACGTCGTGCTGCCACTGGCTTCGTCATTGCTTGTCATCGCAGTGCTAGGTGTTGTCTTCTTCATTTTGTGGTATCGACGCTGATTTGCCGAGGTGAGAGAAGATTGGGAGGATGAGTTTGGCCCACATTGTTTCCGATACAAGGATTTGTTTCATGCCACCGAGGGGTTTTCAAGTAGGAATTTACTTGGTGTAGGAGGATTTGGAAGAGTGTACAGAGGATTGCTTTCTCCGTCCAATCTGGAGGTTGCGGTGAAGAGGGTGTCACATGATTCTAAACAAGGAATAAGTGAGTTCATTGCAGAGGTGGTGAGCATTGGCCGTCTCCACCACCGGAATCTCGCACGGTTACTAGGCTACTGCCATCGAAAGGGTGAACTTCTCTTAGTTTATGAGTACATGGAAAATGGTAGTCTTGACAGGTACTTGTACGATAAAAATAAGCCAACACTACACTGGCCTCAGAGGTATAAGATCATCAAAGGTGTTGCATCAAGTTTGTTGTATCTTCATGTGGAGTGGGAACAAATCGTCATCCATCGAGATATAAAGGCGAGCAATGTGCTCTTGGACGGTCAGATGAATGGACGGCTGGATGATTTTGGTCTAGCAAGGTTATACGACCATGGCACGGTTGCTAAAACAACACATGTGGTGGGAACCATGGGATACCTTGCACCGGAACTTATACGCACCGGGAAGGCAACACCCTTGACCGATGTGTTCGCATTTGGCGTGTTTCTCCTAGAGGTTGCATGTGGGTGTAGACCAATCAGCTGCAGGAAGGACAACACACAAACAATGTTGATTGAATGGGTGCTTGAACATCACCGCAATGGATTAGTTATCGATGTGGTAGATCCACGGCTCATGGGCAATTTCAACATAGAGGAAGCCACCCTCGTGCTCAACTTAGGATTATTGTGCTCCTACCCATCACCAAGTGCAAGGCCTAGCATGCGAAAGGTCGTGCAATACCTGGACCGTGGTCAGTTAATTCCTGACATGTCTCCAACCTATGTGAGTTACAACATGATAGCGATGATGCATAACGAAGGGTCCGGTTCGTACAAAATGGCATGCACTTTGTCGAATACTTAGCATTTGCTCTGTATCTGGTGAGTCTTCAGTGACCGTTCTACAAGAGGGGAGATGAATGCTTGCAATTGAATCTTCTCGTTTTATTCTCCTTTAGCTATTTTCAAGCGCTTATAATCAAACCGTGACATGAGTTTCCCTTTTAATATCATGTGATCCGAGTATGCTGGTGGAAGCTCTTTTACTTGTGTATGTATGAAACCATGTTTTCATAGTGAAATAATTATGTCTCGAGCATCAATTTTAGTAACCAGTAACACTACGGATGTAAAGTAATCAATTGTACTCCCTTCATTTCATATTAATTGTTGCCGATTTAATACAACTTTGTACTAAATCAACGACAATTAACATGGATCGAAGGGAGTATCAATCTCTAGTGCTGGTGCTTTGTTGCTACTAGACTTGCACATTTCCATAGTGGGCCAAAGAGGCCCCTCAGTGCACGACTATATGACATGTCAATTGGCACCTTGGGTCAGGACAGAGCATCAGCTGTCGGCACAGAATACATCCCAAGGGAGCACGCGGCGGTACATAGGGTGAGGGTACATGGTCGCATTGTTGTAGGTCTGGACAGGAAGTTCGGGATCGAGGTTTGGTTGGGTTCGACTCGGGTCGAAGGTCCAACAAGCCAAGTCCAAACCTTCAGTCAAGCTCGTGAAGCTCGACAAGCCGGCTAGAGACTTGATGAACAAAAAATCCGCACGGCCTTTGCTAAAAAAATAGCAATATACTTTCTCCGTTCACTATTATAAGATGTTCTAACTTTTTTCTGATTTGGATGTATATAGACGCAATTTTATGTGTTTGTTCACTCATTTTGGTCCGTATGTAGTCCATATTAAAATACCGAAAATATCTTACACTATTTGTGAAGAGTATTAATTAAGACCAATAGTTCACAATTATATAACATGATATAGACATTGCACCCACTCATAACATAGTCTATCAAGTAGACATAAAGTCCCAGCGAAACTAGTAAGACTACTCGATGCATTATTGTCCGTCAATTGAACAGGTCTAAATGTGGACAAATTTGAACATGTGCGAGGACCCGCAGTCCGGCACATGTAGTAGTACGTAGCAATCTTTACAGTTGTGATTTAGCTTAGTTCTCGTCCCAAAGCGCAGGCGCAGGCACCACGTGTACAATTTTCCTTACAGACATATGCAGAGGATGATGGATCATGGATGCTCAGAGGAAGACAAATCAGCAATGTTCCTAATGTCCCATCCCCGGCCCGAAGCAAGCGGTGAATAAATTTACAAGTACTCACTGAAGCAAACATTCACATGGCGGTACCAAACTATAACTGTGACGCCAACCAACTAGTGAAAAAAGAAGTCATTTTGCATCGAAGGGTCGATCGGAATCAAAGAGTTGATGAGACACTGTCATGGCTGGTCCGGGATGAACTAGATATGCGACAGTACTGTCAGAGATGCCCAAGAAGTCCATGGATATCTCATTCAGACATGCTTATTTTCCTGCCTTCTTCCACGTGCAATGACAAATTAACGTTCTTGCACAGCTTACCCAGCCAACGAGTGACTAGACTACTGCGAAAGATACTCTACTCGCAAAAAGAAAGCAGCGCTACTCACTGCAAGGCTCGGATTGTTACTTGCCGGACACGCCCGTTATCCCGTGTAGTTTTCTGCCCGGCGTCTTGCTTGTATGAGCTTGGAGCTATGTGCGAGTCCGAGTCTTCGTGAGATATTTTGCTTGCTTGAGCTGTGAGCTGTGTGTGGGTGCCTCGCAGCTTCCTGTGAGCAAGCTCCTAATGCAGGCCTGGGTGGTGTGTGGTTTGCTTCATTCGTTCACGGTCTACCTAGAGTTCCCAGCCGCTGAATCTTTGCTCTATATAAATGTGGAGAAGGAAGCGCTGCGCAAGCTTGTCAAGGAACCATGCAGTCTCTGCTAGCCCTTGGTCTGCTCCTGCTGCTGAGGCTCGATGGAGGTGTGGCCGTGGCGGCGGAAGACGGCCGGTTCGCCTACCAAGGCTTCGCCGCCGCGAACCTCACGCTAGACGGCGTCGCCGCCGTCACGCCCAACGGCCTCCTGCTGCTCACCGACACGGAGTACCAGACAACAGGCCATGCCTTCCACCCTGCACCACTCCGCTTCCTCGAGAGCTCCACCACGACGACGAACAGCGCCGCCGCCATGGCGCGGTCCTTCTCCGTGTCCTTCGTGTTCGCCATTAGGTCCAGATACGACGGCCTGACCAGCTACGGGCTTGCGTTCGTCGTCGCGCCGACCTCCAACCTCTCAGCTGCCGAGAGTGGGCGGTACCTGGGCCTCCTCAACGGGACAAATGGCACGGCGAGCGATCCCATCTTGGCGGTCGAGCTCGACACCATCATGGACGTCGAGTTCCGCGACATCAACAGCAACCACGTCGGCATCGACGTCAACAGCCTCATCTCACGCCAGGCCAAGCAGGCTGGGTACTACAGCGACGAGAACGGCGCCTTTCAAGAGCTGAGGCTGAACAGCCGCCAACCGATGCAGGTCATGGTTTTCACTTTCACTGTAATTTCATCATGTCAGCAGTTATAGCAGTACACATAAATTCAAATTATTTTCAAACTAACCTTTTGGATTTGAAAAATATTTGGTTGGATCTCAATCAAATTCAAGTGAAAATTTCCGTCCTCTGTCCGAAATAAAAACCTAAATCACTGATTTCAGATATGGCTTAAATATTTCTAAAACTGAAATTCAAAACCATGTGCAGGTGTGGGTAGACTATGATGCACAGGTCAGACGACTCAATGTGACTTTAGCGCCCGTGCAGCTACCAAAGCCCAAGATTCCTCTACTCTCCGAACTCATTGATCTCTCCTTAATCATGGCGGACAAGATGTATGTCGGCTTTTCGGCTTCCGGAGGTTGGGGCGTAGGTACGCACCACTATGTCCTTGGATGGAGCTTCAGCTTGGACGGACCTGCCCCGCCGCTAGACTTCTCCAAGCTTCCTGTCCTACCACGCCTGGGTCCCAAGCCTCAGTCGAAGATCTTGGATGTCGTGTTGCCACTAGCCGCGACATTGCTTGTCATTGCAATGCTAGCTGCCATCTTCTTCTTCTTGTGGCATCGGCGTCGATTTGCTGAGGTTCGAGAAGATTGGGAGGACGAGTTCGGCCCACACCGTTTCGCGTACAAGGATCTATTTCATGCCACTGAGGGGTTTTCCGGTATGAATTTACTTGGTGTGGGAGGATTTGGAAGAGTGTATAGAGGAGTGCTTTATGCGTCCAATTTGGAGGTTGCGGTGAAGAGAGTGTCACATGATTCAAAACAAGGAATAAGGGAGTTCATCGCAGAGGTGGTGAGCATTGGTCGTCTCCGCCACCGTAATCTCGCTCAGTTACTAGGCTACTGTCGGCGAAAGGGTGAACTTCTATTGGTTTATGAGTACATGGAAAATGGTAGTCTTGACAAGTACTTGTACAATAAAAATAAGCCAGCTCTACATTTATCCGAGAGGTATCGGATCATCAGAGATGTTGCATCAAGTTTGTTGTATCTTCATGAGGAATGGGAGCAAATCGTCATCCATCGAGATATAAAGGCTAGTAATGTGCTCTTGGACAGTCGAATGATTGGACGGCTTGGTGATTTTGGTCTAGCAAGGTTATATGACCATGGGACGGTTACTACAACAACACATGTGGTGGGCACCATGGGGTACCTTGCACCAGAACTTATACGCACAGGAAAGGCAACACCCTTAACCGACGTGTTCGCATTTGGCGTGTTTCTCTTAGAGGTCGCCTGTGGGCGTAGGCCAATTGGAAGTAGCAAGGACATCACACAAGTAGTGTTGGTTGACTGGGTGCTTGAACATCACCGCAGTGGCTCAATTCTCGATGCGGTGGATCCATGTCTCATGGGGAATTTTAACACAGAGGAAGCCAGCATCCTTCTCAAATTAGGTTTATTATGTGCCTACCCATCGCCCACTGGAAGGCCTAGCATGCGGAAGGTCATGCAATACCTAGACCGTGACCAGTCAATTCCTGACCTATCTCCAACATACGCGAGTTACAGCACGATAGCAATGATGCAGAATGAGGGGTTCGATTCGTACATAATGTCGTGTCCTCCGTCGAACACGAGTATCAGCATTGTACCTGTCGAGTCTTCAGTGGAGATTCCGCAAGAGGGGAGGTGAAAGCTTGTAACTGAATCCTCTCTTTTATTCTTCTCGCAATGTTCCTGTAAGTGCCATGTTTGATCTGCGTTTGTCCAAGTATCCCAAGGGGAGATCCTTTGCTATTGTATGACACCGAGTTTTCATAGTGAAAATTCTCCTCGTGCATGAATTTCAGTAGTCCGTAACACTTTTGGTAAGGAAAAATAGTGGTAACCGCCATTTCCAGGTGATCTTTAGCCAATATACGTTGCGTTTTTAAGCAATTAGGTTGATATTTAAGCCAATATATAAACGGAATCGACAAAATCAACCATGGAGAATTAACAACTTCATCCAGCACGGAGTATGGGCGCAACATATAACTAGCAGCAAGCCCATTGCCAGCAGCAGTACCAACAAGAACAAGTTGCTTCCTTCCATCGGTAGCAGCAGCAAGGAGGAAATGCAGCAGAATGTCAAGCAAAATCCCACCGTTAGGTAAATAAAAGTGCTTGTACACGACTGACTACCCTCAACTTAGGAGGGTCTTGTGAGTTGTGACTCTTGTACCACTTGCGCCACTCACCACATTTCAAGAACAAGTACCAAGTTTGAGTGCCCCCGTGATGGCTGCAAGCCTGTAAGTATAATCCCTGACCATACAAGCTGAATAAACCCCAATCTTGGCTGACCAACCAAATCAATCAAGCTGTTGCTACTATGCTTCTTTTCTCACTTGAACATGGAGACGTCGAAGACGCGTGCTGATTTATCAGTGGAGACCGAGACTATGGAGTTGCCGTCGGCAGAGACAGCCAGCGACTGCACGACGTCCCTGTGCCCGCTGAAGGTGTGAGCCAAGTCCCCGGAGAGGCTGTCCCAGATGCGCACCATGCCGTCGATGCACCCCGACGCCACATACCTCGACGAACCCAGCCACGCCAGGCATGTCACGCCTTCCTGCTTGTCAAACACCACCAATAACGGTAAGTTCACAGAAACATGGAGATATTATAAAGCAAAAATGTAGATTGATTTCTACACTCACATCATGCTCGCAAGTAGATCGAATTGCTTGACGGGCGAGGTCCCAGATAATCAGAGTTCTATCAATGCTCCCTGTAGCCACCCAGTTGTACCTGCAGATAACAGGGGCACCAGCTAGCTTAGGTCAATAGCAAGGCAATGTGCATTGTGCAACAGATTTACCATACAGACTCCAACGATCCAAGAACATATCACCAAACAGTACCTCGATGAGATGCCAATGCACTCGATGGAATTGGTGTGGCCAACTAATGAACCAACAACCTGCAGAACAAGCGACACTTCTTACACAAAGATCCACCAGCACATATTTCTAAAAGTTCAAGAACTACCAACAGGGTACAAGTAAATTTCCTAAGAAAACAAAACCAGGAGTTTATCTTAGGAACAAAAACCCTACAGAATTGCTACAACCAAAACAAGGTAATCAATAATCAAAATATTCTTACATAATCTACCATACAAAACAAACCAATAGTCAGAACCACAAGTTGCATCAAGTAAGCCAACTTGCATTAGAAGATTTATCAACCTTTTTTCTATTTGAACGGAGAAAGAATATGGAAAGAAAAGGAAACACTTGAACCATAAAATGCACCCACCTGGCCTGAGTTTATGCTCACAATGTGCACAGAATTATCCTCCGAGCCACTAACAATTGATTGGGAGTCCGGAGTAATGGCTAAGCATGTCAATCCTTGAGTATGATAGCCATGACCTAGAATAAGGTAAAGGATTGGATGGTAAAGTTCAGGGTTGACAGAGAACGTACAGAAACAACCATATGAATATATGATAATTACAACATAGAAAATTATTTACCCCGAACAACATGTCTGCATTGTGCGCTTTTGGGTTCCCATATCCTCAATGTTGCATCATCAGATCCACTACATATAAGCTTACCTTCATAATGAAACACGTGAATTAGCTAAAAATGAATATACTACATCGGAGATATGAACTTCTAAAGTAAGCAAGTAAAAATGAACTAAAATGTTAAAGCATCATACAGGTCATTCTGTTATTTGCCCTTGCTATTTTTTTTATCATCACTTCTAGTTCAACAGAAATTAGCTTAGAACACAACTTAGCAGAAGAAATGTTAAATACCCCATGATCCATATGTTTCTCTGAAGTTTGAACTGATATGAAGAAGCTCTGTGTTGATAACTAAAAACAGATTGTCACAAACAAGGGTACATTTTCATGCCGGGGCATTCCAGAAGCAGGACAAATAAAGTCCAGATTTGGGTGGTATATTAAACCTTATTCAGAGGTTGCTTAACAACATTAACAATGCATGATATAAATAAAACTGGAAGAAATTGCTCAGTACCATCAGGGGTAAAATCACCACATGTCACTGTGCTACTGTGACCAGCAAACGTATTCAGAAAGGCATTGTGGTCAGCATTCCACATCCATACGTTACAGTCTTCTGATCCTGCAATTATCAAATTACCACGTGGATGCCATCTGAGCCACTACAAAACAAAAGACATATAGTTACACCGCGTAACTAATCATCGATTACCGCAATGGAAACGGCTATGGATATATAGTCAGCCAAATGAAATAGACCAGGATCATCTCACCTCAAAGCCTGATCCTGAGGAACCCTCGAGGGTTCCCTGAAGTGTCCGTGTAGCTGTATTCCATACATTTATCTGTCCATCCATACTTCCACAAGCCACCAATTTCCCATCTGAACTAAAAGCCACAGTGCACACCGTGTCTCCATGTCCTGTATCGGCAATAGGTATTGTAAGCTTGGTAGACAATTCTAGGCATATACTGACACATTAAGGTACATATCGATGCGAAGTAAACAGAAAAATAAAGCTTTGCCGCAAAAAAATCATGAAAAGATTGCTAAGAGATATCAAATATACTTTTGTATTTATATAGATATCAGAAATAGAAACAGGCATTTTAAGCGCAGTGATAGGTGATGAAGCATAGAGAAAGTTCCAAGAAACGTTTGCACAGAAAAATCAAGTACGGAAACCTCACTAGACTACTGAAGATGAGCTAACCGTACCAGTCAGCTCCTGAAAATCCTGTGCAGATCCAATCCTCCAAAGAAACCCTCTGTCATCTTTACCTCCAGACACAACAAGTGATGCATCTGTAGGACTGCACGCAGCAGCAAAGACCTCATCTGTATACAAGATATGAAGACCAACTATTACCAGAATTGTTTTTCAGTGCACGCGTACTCTGCATGGTGAATCTAACTAACTTATAGTGGAAAGCAACGAATCATCACAAGATGTAGTAAGTTAATTTGCTCGATGAGGTCTTGCCTGTATGCCCATGAAATGCATAAGTTGAATGATCCTCCACCTCATCTGAAACAACAAAGAACAAAATGAAACTTGAATTACTAGCACATTTTGAATTACTGGCACATTTAAATCTCACAGTGCAAGTATTTCAGATTATTCGGAGTGAGCTTAATGTAAAGTAAGCAAATAACTAGTAGCATGGCACCAACGTTTATCAAAATGAAAATGTGAGGTACTCCTGGAAGAAGAGTCATGGCTGAGCTCACTTACAAAAAGATTTAGTGAAAAGGACATATCCTTTCGTCATTGCTAAAAGACATTATCTTATTCCAGTAAGAACAAACGCAATCGAAATATGTTAGCCTTGTGAACAGTATGACAATACTAAACCAGGTGAATCCTGAATAAGATACTACAGAGGGTGAAGTTTGGTACGGTGTATAATTTTCTAGGCCAGAAGTAGCAGGGAAATAGTCTAATTAATATCATTGTTTTGTGGAGGATCAAAACCCCATGACCCATGAGCGAAGGCTAACAATTGGGCTAGCACGCCCTGAACATAACCAGTCCTAGCAAGTTCAACGGTAGACAGAAACGCCAGTATCAGCTGCCACATACCCATCTCTTGGTCTTCCTCATCGTCATCATCATCGTCATGGTCGGGGAGATCTGAACAAGGACAGCAGTAAGCACAGAGCAAGCAAAAGGGAGGAAGAGCCTGCTAGCCGCTAGGCAGGATGAGGAGAATTGCTGACCTTCCTCGTCGAGGTGTATCTCCTGGATGATGTCCTGCTCGTCGATGAAGACCTCCTCGCCGTCAGAGCCTTCGTCGGGGACCTCGCCTGAGATACTCATGGCCGCCGGTGGTGCCGCGGGCGTCTTGGCTGCTGCGAGCGTGGCCGGAGAGAACGGTAGCGGGTCCTCACTTCCTGCCGCGCTTCTCTGCGGCGCGGAGGCGTTCGAGATTAAGAGGGTGTTCGGTTGGGCTGCGTAAACAGATGAAAACATTCGTGTAAACAGATGCATGCTGCTCAACATCTCACTCACATACACAAGCACGTACGACGACATGA
Organism: Triticum aestivum; assembly: GCF_018294505.1. Classification (NCBI taxonomy): domain Eukaryota; kingdom Viridiplantae; phylum Streptophyta; class Magnoliopsida; order Poales; family Poaceae; genus Triticum; species Triticum aestivum. Next base: position 77,415,480 of record NC_057799.1, read on the forward strand.
ATCAATTCATATGCATAAACATGGCACCCATCAGCAATTGCATCTAAACATACACAGCGATGGCGTCAATTCATAAACACCACAAGCAAACATCTTATCAATTTCTTCTTCTATATACACAAGCAAGCATCCATATCAAGCGAAACATGGCATCAGTTCATGTAAAGAAATTTTTTTTTTAAAAAAGAGAAAGATGGAGATTACCTTGCTGCGTGGTGCAGAGGAGGAGCGAGGAGGTGTTGCAGAGCTCAAATCTGTCGTCGCCGTAGGACAGGAGGTCGGTAGCCGGACCCGCTGTAGGCCGATACGTTGCGAGGAGGAGCCGACGGCGAGATAGGGGGGCGCGGGTGGAGGTGCGGGGAGAGGGGCGATAGGACGGCGGTGGCCGGAATCAAGCGACGGAGACGTGCGGGTGGCTGCGGGTCGTTGGTGGGTGGCGAGGGGGTGAGCGGCGGCAGGCCGGTGAGAGGGGGAGAGAGGAAGTGGAGGAGGATGGAGGGGAAGATATGTCGCGTGGCCGCGTGGGGATGGAGGCGTGTGCGTGTGCTGTGACGAGGAGGAGGAGAGGAGGGCGGCGGCGGCTGTCTAGGGACAGGGAGGGAGTTCGTATTCTTTTTGCTCTGGACGAAGAATCGCACGTCGCGATCGCCCTAGCTCTGCTGGACCGGCCCACGGGTACTTTCAGCTAAACCCTGTTTTTGCTCCTGCGTGAAAAAGGCCCGTATAAGCCCGTTAGCGTGAAAGCATTGCTCTGTGGAATACGGAATTTTTTCTTCCTATACTTGTCTAAAAAAAAGTTTTTTCTTCCTACGGTAGCTTTGTAGAGAGTATGTTTCTTCTTCTTTTTTGTGGCTGGAAGAAGAAATGCCTGGCGAACAGATTTTTTCCAGTTCAGCATTCCTTGTGTTGAAGCCTGTGTGCCTTTATTGTTCTTTGTTGAGTTATCCCGGGTCAAGCTTCAACCTGTTGCCCTTGTTCACTAATTTGGGATCTCAGATTGGTGGATCTCTGGAAAATGAACAATTGCTACACTCCTTTGCCTGACTTCTGCTGCTCCACAAGTCTTGATTGTATTATTTCTTTGGCTTCGTCCATGAACTTCACACTGTTAGGGTCTGTACTACAAGCATCCCGGACCTCTTTGATTCGTAGGATTCTCAAAACGCAAGAATAGAAGAAAAATGATTGGAGCGCCATGCCCACTTGAATCTCATAGAAATTAGCACAGCGTGTTTGATGCCACAGAAAAACAAAGGAAGTGAAAAAAAAAGATTGGAGTGGATGCTAGATTTCTAGTAAAATCTAGTACACATGATTTCACAGGAAAAATTCTTATATGATTCAATCCTATGAATCAAACGACCAATGTAGGAAAAAACCCTAAAGATTCTAACCCTTCAAAAATTCCATGGAATTCCTTTGAATCAAAGAAGCCCTAAGAAACCGCTTTTCCCCGATAAAGGTATTAGGAGAGTTGTGCTTAAAACTATTTCAACAGAATCCTTCTCTCCTAAAAAAAGTATTGGAACGTCACAATAATTCACCTCAAAACCACAATATCTGGGAAAATACACACATATATTAACCCTTATGAACGAATACATGCACACTTTATCATATGATCACCTCCAAAAAACTAAGTTGACAACTCTTTAAATACACGAAGTCGTCTCATGCGCCTTCTAGTCAGTGGGAATGTCGTGTCCTACTAAATGGACATCGCGGAAAAACATATAATAAATCTAAGGAAACACGAGCACCCATCTCAAGTTTAGGACAATATTTTCACCTTGTAAACTGTTTTTATCCAACTTGATACCTTGGCAGCCATTGACACTATGCAGTTGAGGGGGCTCTCTGGACTTATTGAGCGGACATCTCTGAAGGTTGCAGGATGACATCATCTGTACGAAGGAATGCTACATTTGAACATTGCAAATGAAAGCCGGTACAACAAAAAGAAATAGAAGGTGAGCAAGCACCAGCAAAGGAGACATCCCAAAAGTGGAAGGCGCCACCAGCGGGAGTCCTAAAAAAATACTGATGGGGCCTTCATTGAAGCAAACAATCTGCAAGTAAAAAAACAGCGAGTCAAAAAAGAAGCAAACAATCCGGTGAATGGGGCTTCACCCTCAAGAATGACCTGGGCGTGCTACTGGCAACAGGATCAGGTAACCTGGAGCATGTTTCAAACCCATTATATGCTGAACTTTTATCTTTTCAACAAGTTGTGCATACTGCTATTCAAAAGGGTTGTCAAAAAGGGATGTTTGAAACAGATTGCATGGTGCTGATGCAAGCTATATTGTTAGTGATGAATATGACCTGTCAATTCTAGGCACTTTGTTTTAGGAGGTTAAATTTCTTATACATGCGGTCTCACATGATGTATCAATCGTGAACTATAAGTGTGAATGTAATATAGCAGCTCGCACTTTTAGCAACCCAGGGCGTGTATATGGAAGGTTGTCCTGAAAATTGGCTAGCCCAATTTCCCAAGTTTGTATCAGGTATTGTTTTTGGTGATATATCCAGCGTTTTACTATATTAATGGAATGCATTGTGTTCTTTAAAAAAATGGAAGCCAGTAGAGTGGCCAAGAGCTAGCTAGGCATAGCTTTTCAAATCGTCTAGATTTTCAGTGGGATCTTGATCCCCGGATATCTTGTGACGTACTTTAAAACATGTAATAATCGAGTTGGGCAAACAAAATGTGATAATGGCGTCATCTCCCCTAATACGACCTCCGGTCCAAACAACTAGGGACAACTAACAAAATGCGGGAATGGCATAAATGTTAACTGAAGGAAATATGCCCTAGAGGCAAAAATAAAGTTATTATTTATATTTCCTTATATCATGATAAATGTTTATTATTCATGCTAGAATTGTATTAACCGGAAACTTGATACATGTGTGAATACATAGACAAAACAAAGTGTCCCTAGTATGCCTCTACTAGACTAGCTCGTTAATCAAAGATGGTTGAGTTTCCTGACCATAGACATGTGTTGTCATTTGATGAACGGGATCACATCATTAGAGAATGATGTGATGGACAAGATCCATCCGTTAGCTTAGCATAATGATCGTATAGTTTTATTGCTAATGCTTTCGTCATGACTTATACATGTTCCTCTGACTATGAGATTATGCAACTCCCGAATACCGGAGGAACACCTTGTGTGCTATCAAACGTCACAACATAACTGGGTGATTATAAAGATGCTCTACAGGTGTCTTCGATGGTGTTTGTTGAGTTGGCATAGATCGAGATTAGGATTTGTCACTCCGTGTATCGGAGAGGTATCTCTGGGCCCACCGGTAATGATCATCACTATAAGCCTTGCAAGCAATGTGACTAATGAGTTAGTTACGGGATGATGCATTACGGAACGAGTAAAGAGACTTGCCGGTAACGAGATTGAACTAGGTATGATGATACCGACGATCGAATCTTGGGCAAGTAACATACCGATGACAAAGGGAACAACGTATGTTGTTATGCGGTTTGACCGATAAAGATCTTCGTAGAATATGTAGGAGCCAATATGAGCATCCAGGTTCCACTGTTGGTTATTGACCGGAGATGTGTCTCGGTCATATCTACATAGTTCTCGAACCCGTAGGGTCCGCACGCTTTACTTTTGATGACGATTTGTATTATATGAGTTATGTGATTTGGTGACCGAATATTGTTCGGAGTCCCGTATGAGATCACAGACATGACGAGGAGTCTTGAAATGGTCGAGAGGTAAAGATTCATATATAGGACGATAGTATTCGGACACCGGAAGTGTTCTGGGGGTACCGGGTACGTATCGGGTCACCGGAAGGGGTTCCGGGCACCCCTCCCCCCCGGGCAAAGATATGGGCTTATTGGGCCAAGGGCGGGACAGACCAGCCCCTAGTGGGCTGGTGCGCCCCATATATGCCAAATAGGAGGAGAAGGAAGGAGGGGAAGAGAGAAAGGAAAGAGGAGGATTCGGCCTCCCCTTCCCTTCTCTCCCCCCTCTCTTTCCTTCCCCCTCCAACACTTTTGGAAGGGGGGAGGCCGAATTGGACAAGGTCCGAAGTAGGATTCCTCCTACTTGGGCGCGCCCTTGCTGCTCCCCTCCCCCTCCCATCTATATATACGTAGGGAGGGGGAGCCTAGAAAACACAACAAAGATTGTTAGCCGTGTGTGTCGGTGTCAAAACCGGCGGATCTCGGGTAGCGGGTCCCGAAATGTGCGTCTAAGGTCGATGGTAACAGGAGACAAGGGACACGATGTTTACCCAGGTTCGGGCCCTCTCTATGGAGGTAATACCCTACTTCCTGCTTGATTGATCTTGATGAACATGAGTATTACAAGAGTTGATCTACCACGAGATCGTAATGGCTAAACCCTAGAAGTCTAGCCTATATGACTATGGTAATGAGTATATCCCTTCTGGACTACACCCTCCGGTTTATATAGACACTGGGGGGATCTAGGGTTACACAGAGTCGGTTACATAGGAAGGAATCTTCATAGTTGATCGCCAAGCTTGCCTTCCACGCCAAGGAGAGTCCTATCCGAACACGGGTACAGTCTTCGGCCTTCGTGTCTTCACAGCCCATCAGTCCGGCCCATGGATAACAGGCCGGACGCCCGAGCACCCCTTAGTCCAGGACTCTCTCAGTAGCCCCTGAACCTGGCTTCGATGATGAGGAGTCCGGCGCGCAGATTGTCTTCGGCATTGCAAGGCGGGTTCCCTTCTTTCCGAACTCCAAGATAATCTCCGGACGCGATGATAGTATCCGGACCTGTCACACACACCATACACAACCGCAGAGAGAATATAATTTTATACGAGTCCAATCCGTTGACAACTTTTTGTAGCACGACATTACGTCTGACCGGTCATAATTCCGAACCGTTTTGTGTCCGCCGCTCCACGTTCCGAGACACGGTTGCCATTGGCACGTCTTGTCAAAGCAGAGATCGTGTCCCCTTATTACAGGATTCTCGTCAATACGGGTATGGGTAACCCAACCATGCCGTTTACACAGCCCTTGGTAATAGGCGAGTTCTAAGGCGAGTGGGGAGGCGTTCAATATTCACTGCCTTTATAAGGGGATAAGGATTCCCCCTTCCTCTCCCACGCCTTCTCTCTTTCTCCGCCCTTCCAATCTCGAGCTCCAGCGCCCAAGTTCTCATCTCCTTTCCACTCGATCTAGCACTCAACCATGTCCGGATCCGGAGGTCAGGGCAAGTGGATGGTCTCCTCCGTCAAGGAGGAGGACATTACTGGGCTTCGGGCGGCCGGATATTTGGCGAAGGAAATCACCCACCGTCTGCCGGCCGAGAGACAAGTCGTCCCCACGCTGAAGCCCAACGAGAGGGTGGTATTCATCCCTCATTTATTTTGCGGGCTAGGGTTCCCACTCCACCCTTTCGTCCGCGGGCTGATGTATTATTACGGGATAGATTTCCACGATCTGTCCCCGAACTCCTTCCTCAACATCTCGGCGTTTATCGTCGTGTGTGAGGCCTTCCTCCGCATCCAACCCCACTTCGAGTTGTGGCTCAAAGTCTTCAACGTGAAGCCGAAGATGGTGGATGGCCAGCACGCGGAGTGCGGAGGAGCCATGGTGAGTAAGCTGTCCAACGTCTCCTGGCCGAAAGGCACTTTTGTGGATACAATAAAGGAGTGGCAGAAACAGTGGTTCTACATCACAGAACCCTGCGGCACCACCTAGGTCGCAGCTGCCAAATTCCGCTCTGGCGCTCCCGTGCGACTCACCTCCTGGGTCGAGAAGAGTCTGAACTGGTGTTCACCCGATGAGCTGATAGCGCTGCAGACGCGCGTTCAAAGCATGATAGGCAAGAACGTCAAGCTTGTCGATGTAATCCAGGTGATGCTAGTTCGCCGGATTCTCCCGTGCCAGCACCGAAGCCGCCCTCTGTGGGAGTTCAATCCGAAAAAGCACCAGACCCTGGTGAGGCTCTTCGAAACCACTCACGAAGGTGCCTGGAAGTTGCTCTTTAAGGGCAACGAGAAACCGCCGGCCACAGATTCAGACCGTGGGCACGACATTAAACACCTCGCCAGCGAGGTATGTAATTTTTAACGTATCCCCTACTTGTTTGTTTCGAGGATAATGTCTGAGCTTTTACAATTGCTTCTTCAGGACTAGATGGAGAGGGCGAAGCTGATCAAGTGTCCGGCTCCGCTGCCTGAAGAACCAGTCATCCCGCATTTAGCGAAGATGCTGGTGCCGGTGCCCTATAAAGCGCTGGAGAAGAAGGCCAAGGGGGCCAAAAGAGACCCCCGCCGCAAGGGTACTTCGGACGTGACGTCCGGAGACGAAGAGACCCCTTCCTCCGTTCCTGAGGAGGACGACGACGAGGAAGAGGAGGAGGAGGAGAACAACCCTCCCCCTGAGGAGGGAAAGAAGAAGAGGGCGGCTTCCGCGCATCTGGAGGCGGAAACGCCCAAGAAGGGGAAGGGCACCCCAGCGGTCAACACCGTGTGGGACGTCGACAGCAGTCCAGAACGACGCCCCCGTACTAAGCCCCGGGCCGCATCGTAAGTACCATGACTCACATATACCAGTATATCCGGCTTTTCCTCTTTATCTTGTTGAAGTGGTTAATTGTGCTATTGCAGTCCGGCTCGCGGCAGCATCCAGCGATCCTCATCTGGAGGTTCGTGGATCAGGCGGAAATGGCCAGCGTGTCACCACCGACCGCTCACTCCCCCGATGCCAAGGATGACACCGAAGTGTTGTCTTGGAGGACCGCTCCGAGCCAGGGAGAGGCCCAGGACGCTGTCCAGGAGGCGCCACAAGGCGAGACCTCCGCTACCGGACACATGGGGGAGCGAATCCCCATGGAGACTGGCGAGGAGGGCCGTATTCAGTTCGGCCCTCAGCCGAATACGATTCCGGAGACCAATACGGCTCCAGAATCCGGTGAGCAGCCTCCTTCGAAGGAGGGGGGTGCGCCAATTCCACCGGTGGTCCCTGTCCAACCAGGGGCACCGGATAACCTGATGGAGGTGCTACAAGGCGCCTCCATTGTGGACGAGCACCGTGTCCTTATGGGGACGGTGATCGAGAAGGTTCAGTCTGCCAAGAGCGGTCTAAACGAAGCCTGCAACAACCTGTTGACAGGTTTTGAGGTAAGCAACATACAAAGAGAAAAAACCCATGCAGACAGTAGCCCCTGAGACACTGTCCGGTGTTCGGAAAGAAAGACCGGACGGAGGATCAATCCTTTGTTGTGGGAGACTAACTTAATATGTATGAATAAGCAAGCGTCGCTGTTGGCCGCGACCTCGCATGCTGCCAAAGTCTCTGAACTGAAGCAAAGGCTGGAGCGGACCGAGAACGAGCTCGGCGAGGTGAAGATTCAGCTCTAGGAGAAACAACGTATGTAACGACTTGTTGTGTATTCGGGAAGAATAAATGGTGTATATTGACCGTAGTGTCTTAATATGTGTAGGAGCAGCGACCGAGGTCGAGGCCCTGAAAAAGGCCCTGGCCGAAGCCAAGGGGAAGGCTGTCCAGCAGCAAGCCGCCCGTAAGAAGCTCAAGGCCCGGGTCAACAAGGTCCAGCAGGAGCTCCAGGACGCGGTGAAGAAGTGCAAAGCCTTGGAGCGCGAGGCGTCGGTTCAAGAGACCGAACTTACCAAGGCTCGCCAGAGCGCGGAGGCCGCACGGAATGAGGCCCAGGACGCTCTCCAGGAGATCCAGGAGGCCAAGAAGATCGCAGCGGGTAAGGCTTTTAACATGCAAAGCAAGTATGCGGAGAGGAAGTACCTTTTACTAACCCGGATTCGGAGTTGCCCAGGGACTTTTGCGGATCTACCACGTAGCGTGTCCGATGCTGCGGAGTTCTTCCGAGCCAAAGAAGGGAATTCCACGGAGAAGCTGTTCTGGTCGCAGTATGCTGCGCCAGAACATCCGGTGCCCTTTGCCGATCAGCTGAAACAGCTGGTCGAGCTGCACAGGGTGGCCGAACTGGCCATGAAGGATTTAATAATCCGGCTGTGGCCAGCCGAAGCTATACCCAGCAGTTATTTTAGCCTCATGAAGCGGGTGGTGGAGGCCTGTCCGCGGCTAGACATTGTCAAGCGATCAGTCTGCATCGAAGGTGCACGCATGGCCTTCGCCCGTTGCAAGATGTGGTAGGCGAAGATGGACGCCGTCGAGGTGGCCAGGGGGCCGCCAGAGGGCAAGGAGCACCGCACACCCGAGCGATATTTTGCAGATGTCCTAGAGGGGTCTCAACTTGCAGCAACGCGGTGCGGGCAGGACATTATTTTCGAATGAATACATTCGTGTTTGTCTTTGCCTTGTATGATGAAAACAAAGCCGGTTTGTAATATAATGTTTGTTATGTTTTAATTGTTTCCTCCTGTGCGGCCGTGTTGTATGGAATCTGAGGGTTGGCCAGTCGTCGGCTTCTGCCCTCGCGTAGGTAGTATGGAGGTGTTCGGGGTGGAATCTAAACAATCTTGATCCAATTATATGGTCCTTGAAGGAGTTGTTTAGCGCAACGAACCAGGCAATCAGACTATGTGGCTTAAACGCCCTCACTTAGCTATAGGAGTTTTATAATAAAACATGGATGCAACCCCTGGTATACGAACCAGAGTGCTGTCGCGGAAAAAATCTCCAGCGATTTGTAACCTCCGAACAGCTGACCGGCTCTCGCCGCATCATGACAGTCAGTTTTCGGCTTTCTCTACTGAGGTGCTCATCCGGTTTAGACCAGGGCACAATCGCAGTAGTTCTCCCTTTACTACTCTAGCCGATGTAGCGGTAGGGTAGCAAGCACAGGAGCCGGGCAACCCAACTATTGACCAAAGACATGATTCGGAGCCAATGCATATAATGCTAAATTCGGGGTGCCGAACTTATCTATAAGAAGTGTTCGGACTTTGTTGCCGTATTATGGGGCGATGGGGAGCCCCTGGCAAATATGAATCGTACCAAAGTGTATGGGTGCTAGAAGAGAAATAATTAATGGTAAAAGGAAAACAGAAAGGGAGCAGAGGTAGTATCTGGGGCCCTTGAACTTGGGCCGTGAACTGTTTCCATTATAATTGGGTTAATGCGTTAAAGCGCATTGATACAAATAGTGTGATAAGCCACCGGCTATTTAACATGCCGTAACCAAAGGCGAGCTGCGTTTGGGTCCTGAAAACAGGTAGAGTAATCGTTGGATTGTCCTCTAGAGCTTCCCCTGTATGCCTGTGCTCTGTGCCAATCTGGTGTACTTGTCCTTTGACAGGACCAGTGATCACGCCATCAAAGGAGGCCTGTATAAAAGAGACCTGAAAAGGGGGGAAAGGAAATAGTAAAGGTACAAGTGAGTCCGGGATCGGTGTAGCCGAACTGTGGACCACAAGCTAGCTATGCCTCCGTTGATGCCCATGGGATTTTGAGTGCGTAATTATGTACGCGTGGTACGAATGCCACTACCTCATCGGGACTGGGACGGAGGACGAATTGATAATCGAGCTCTTGACGAGCCGAGTTGTCCTGTTGCAGTGTGGTCCGGACCCTCTTAGTGATGTCCAGGGGCTCGGCAGCCGGATTATAGTTCTGCTTGAAAAGGCCGCTCTGTACCTTTGCTGCTAGGGCGGCTGTGTGCTCCTCTGTACGGAGGGAGCGTTCCGTGTTTCCATTGACTGTTATGACGCCGCGTGGACCGGGCATCTTGAGCTTGAGATAAGCATAATGTGGCACCGCGTTGAATCTAGCAAACGCGGTTCGTCCGAGCAGTGCGTGGTAGCCGCAGCGGAAGGGGACGATATCGAAGATTAGCTCTTCGCTTTGGAAGTTGTCCGGGGAACCGAAGACCACCTCCAGCGTGATTGAGCCCGTACAACGGGCCTCTATGCCTGGTATGACTCCTTTAAAGGTAGTCTTTGTGGGCTTGATTTGTGAGGGATTAATGCCCATTTTGCGCACTGTATCCTGATAGAGCAGGTTGAGGCTGCTACCACCGTCCATTAGGACTCGTGTTAGGTGAAATCCGTCAATGATTGGGTCGAGGACCAGTGCGGCCGAACCGCCATGACGGATACTAGTTGGATGATCTCGACGATCAAAGGTGATCAGGAATGACGACCACAGATTGAATTTTGGGGCGACTGGCTCTACTGCATAGATGTCCCTGAGTGCGCGCTTGCGCTCCCTTTTGGGGATGTGTGTAGCATATATCATGTTCACCGTTTTGACTTGAGGGGGAAATTTCTTCTGCCCCCCAGTGTTTGGCTGCCAGGGCTCTTCGTCATCGTCCTCACTTTGTGGTACCTTTTCCTCGTTCTCGGCATTTAACTTGCCAGCCTGTTTAAAAACCCAACAATCTCTGTTGGTATGATTGACTTGTTTGTCCGGGGTGCCATGTATCTGACACGGACGGTCGAGTATGCGGTCCAAGCTGGATGGTCCCTCACTGTTCCTTTTATAGGGCTTTTTCCGCTGGCCGGACTTGGAGCCACTGAATCCAGCGTTAATTGTAGTGTCATCGGTGTTATCGCCATTGCTTCGGCGTTTGTGTCTATTGCACCGGAGCTTGCCGGTGCTGTTTTTGGCCTCGGAGGGGCCTGCCTCGCTGGCTGTGTTTTTGCTACGAGCCAGCCAGCTATCCTCACCCGCGCAAAAGCGGGTCATGAGTGCTGTGAGGGCTGCCATGGATTTCGGCTTTTCTTGGCCGAGGTGGCGGGCGAGCCATTCATCGCGGATGCTGTGTTTGAAGGCCGCTAGGGCTTCGGCATCCGGACAGTCAACGATCCAGTTCTTTTTGGTTAGGAACCTAGTCCAGATTTTTTTGGCTGATTCTCTAGGTTGTTGAACTATATGACTTAAGTCATCGACGTCTGGTGGTCGGACATAAGTACCTTGGAAGTTGTCAAGAAAAGCTTCTTCCAAGTCCTCCCAGCTGCCGATTGAATTTTCAGGCAGGCTGTTTAACCAGTGTTGAGCTGGCCCTTTGAGCTTTAGTGGGAGGTATTTGATGGCGTAGAGGTCGTCTCCACAGGCCATATGGATGTGGAGAATAAAATCCTCAATCCATACTGCGGGATCGGTTGTTCCGTCGTATGATTCAATGTTGACGGGCTTGAACCCCTCGGGGAATTCATGATCCATTACTTCATCTGTGAAGCAAAGAGGGTGTGCGGCGCCTCTATATCGGTCCGCGTCACGGCGCACCTCCGATGGAGTCCGCATGCGGTTATCGGCCCGGGCGTGACTAGGTTTGTCACGTCCGAATAGGTAGCCGTCGTTGCGAGTCGAAAAATGTCCTCGTGATCTGTAGATTGATCTGGTGTGTCCTGCTCTACTGTCCAGGTCCTGCCGAAGGTCGTATGTATAGTCCCGAGCTGTTTTGTCTCTGTTTTTTTGAGGCGGTGGGGCGGGCTGCTGTTCTGCCTGAGTTGCTGATACGTCTCCGTCGTATCTATAATTTTTGATTGTTCCATGCCAATATTATTCAACTTTCATATACTTTTGGCAACTTTTTATATTATTTTTGGGACTAACATATTGATCTAGTGCCCAGTGCCAGTTCCTGTTTGTTGCATGTTTTATGTTTCGGAGAAACCCCATATCAAATGGAGTCCAAACGGGATAAAAACGGACGGAGAATTATTTTGGAATATTTGTGATTTTTGGGAAGTAAAATCAACGCGAGACGGTGCCCGAGGTGGCCACGAGGGTGGGGCCCACGCCCACTCTAGGCAGGCGCGCCCCTGACCCTCGTGGGCCCCCCATAAGGCGGTTGATGCCCTTCTTCGACCACAAGAAAGCTAATTTTTGGAAAAAGATCTGGGCGAAGGTTTGAATCCAATCGGAGTTACGGATCTCCAGATATAAAAGAAACGGTGCCAGGGCAGAATCCCAGAACGCAGAGACAGAGAGAAACAGAGAGATAGATCCAATCTCGGAGGGGCTCTCGCCCCTCCCACGCCATGGAGGCCAAGGACTAGAGGGGAAACCCTTCTCCCATCTAGGGAGGAGGTCAAGGAAGAAGAAGAAGAAGACGAAGGGGCCCCCTCTCCCCTTCTCTTCCGGTGGCACCGGAACGCCGCCGTGGCCATCATCATCACCGCAATCTTCACCAACAACTTCACCGCCATCATCACCAACTCTTCCCCCCTCTATGCAGCCGTGTAACCTCTCTCTTACCCGCTGTAATCTCTACTTAAACATGGTGCTCAACGCTATATATTATTTCCCAATGATGTATGGCTATCCTATGATGTTTGAGTAGATCCGTTTTGTCCTATGGGTTATTTGATGATCAAGATTGGTTTGAGTTGCATGTTTTATTATTGGTGTTGTCCTATGGTGATCTCCGTGTCGCGCAAGCGTGAGGGATCCTCGCTGTAGGGTTTGCAATATGTTTATGATTTGCTTATGGTGGGTGGCGTGAGTGACAGAAACACAGACCCGAGTAAGTAGGTTGTTTGAGTATGGGATAAAGGGGACTTTATACTTTACTTCTATGGTTGGGTTTTACCTTAATGAATCTTTAGTAGTTGTGGACGCTTGCTAGAGTTCCAATCATAAGTGCATATGATCCAAGTAGAGAAAGTATGTTAGCTTATGCGTCTCCCTCAAATAAAATTGCAATAGTGATTACCGGTCTAGTTATCGATTGCCTAAGGACAAATAACTTTCTCGTGACAACAAACTCTTTACTAAAACTAATTTAGTTGTGTCTTTATCTAAGCAGCCCCTAGCTTTTATTTACGCGCTCTTTATATTCTTGCAAACCTATCCAAAAACACCTACAAAGTACTTCTAGTTTCATACTTGTTTTCGGTAAAGCGAACGTCAAGTGTGCGTAGAGTTGTATCGGTGGTCGATAGAACTTGAGGGAATATTTGTTCTACCTTTAGCTCCTCGTTGGGTTCGACACTCTTACTTATCAAAAGAGGCTACAATTGATCCCCTATACTTGTGGGTTATCAAGACCTTTTTCTGGCGCCGTTGCCGGGGAGTCATAGCCGGGGGTGAATATTCTCATGTGTGCTTGTTTGCTTTATCACTAAGTAATTTTTATTTGTTGTTCTTAGTTGTTCTTTATATTTAGTTATGGATATGGAACACGAAATACCAAAAAAAAATTAGGTGTACTTGATGCTCATGGAGATGGGGAACCTCCTAAAACCCTCGATGCTGGTTATGTGAAAGATATTATGTACTACTTTGATAATCCTGAGAAAACCCCATTCAACTATGTAATGGGAGTAACGTTGGATCAACATGAATACTTTAGGGATTATCACCTGACACAAAAAGGGAAACTATTATGGGATCAAATTCATATACTGAAGTGGTATGCTCGGCAAGTATGCCTGAGTTATGATTATACTTGTTGCTCTAGGATGAAGGCTCCACACCTTCTCTTTTCATGCAAATTTAATGATAATAAAACCTTAGCTTCTTCTGCTAATGGTATATATGATTACTATGATGTGGAACAAATAGAAGAATTTGTTGCTTTTATGGGTGCTTATGAAATTGAATCTATGTTTAAAGAGTTTGAAGATTTTGATGATGATGTTTATAGACCTGAAAATTTAGCTATCCTCAAATATTGCTATGAGAATTATGAATACAATTCCGATATTAATGCACTTATTGAGAAAGTCTCCGCTGTCCAAGAAGAGATTAATATTTTGCAGGAATCTATGGAAGAAGAAGTTGATGAAACTGTGAGCTCATTGGATGAAAAAGATGAGGAGGAGAGCGAAAAACAAAAGGAGGAAGAGCAGATTGATCACCCGTGCCCACCTTCTAATGAGAGTAACTCTTCAACTCATACATTGTTTAATTCCCGTTCGTGCTTACCGAAGGATGATTGCTATGATGACTATTATGATCCCGTTGATTCTCTTGAAATATCCCTTTTTGATGATGCTTGCTATGCTTGTGGCCAAGATGCCAATATGAATTATACTTATGGAGATGAACTTGCTATAGTTCCTTATGTTAAACATGAAATTGTTGCTATTGCACCCACACATGATAGTCCTATTATCTTTTTGAATTCTCCAAACTACACTATATCGGAGAAGTTTGTGCTTATTAAGGATTATATTGATGGGTTGCGTTTTACTATCACACATGATGATTTTGATAGATATAATATGCATGTGCTTGCTGCTCCTACTTGCAATTATTATGAGAGAGGAACTACATCTCCGCCTCTTTATGTTTCCAACACGATAGAATTGCAAGAAACTGCTTATACTATGCATTGGCCTTTACTTTGTGTGCATGAATTGTTTTTTTATGACATGCCGATGCATAGGAAGAGAGTTAGACTTCGTTGTTGAATGATATATGTTGCCTTGTTCTCACTACTAAATGCCAAATCATTGCTAATTAAAATTGGCTTTGATATACCTTGGGATCCGGGTGGATCCATTACTTGAGCACTATATGCCTAGCTTAATGGCTTTAAAGAAAGCGCTGCCAGGGAGACAACCTGGAAGTTTTAGAGAGTCATTTATTTATGTTATGTGCTTTCATAAAGTTTAAAAACAAAAAAAATAAAGAGGGGAACCCAAAACTTTTCAAAAAGGAAAGTGAAAGTGAGAGAGACAAGCATTGTTGAAGTGGGAGAGCTCCTTGAACTTTGTTCATGCTCACGGAAACTTTGTGAATCTTAATTACAGAAACTTTTCAATAAAAATAATTATCCCCTTGTACAATTCCATTGTATTATAAAAATAATGTGCCAAGGTTTGCCTTTAGGATGTTTACAATGCTTGTTGGTTTGTACGGTGCAGGACAGAAACTTTGGCTGTAGTGCGCGATTTTATATTTTTTACTGGAACGTCAAATGGTTCTCATTCTTTTTGAACTGTCTTTACATACAATTTTTTTATTTTTTATAATTTTGGAAGAATTTTTCAAGTATCATAAGTATGTTGAATGTTCAGATTATTATAGACTCTTCTGTTTTAGACAGATTCTGTTTTTGATGCATAGTTTGCTTGTTTTGATGAATCTATCAATTTATATCAGTGGATTAAGCCATGAAAAAGTTATACTACAGCGGACACAATGCAAAAACAAAATATGAATTGGTTTGCAACAGTACTTGGAGTAGTGATTTGCTTTATTATACTAACGGATCTTACCGAGTTTTCTGTTGAAGTTTTGTGTGGATGAAGTGTTCGATGATCGAGAAGGTCTCGATGTGAGAAGAAGGAAGAGAGGCAAGAGCTCAAGCTTGGGGATGCCCAAGGCACCCCAAGTAAATATTCAAGGAGACTCAAGCGTCTAAGCGTGGGGATGCCTTCGATGCCCCGGAAGGCATCCCCTCTTTCTTCAACAAGTATCGGTATGTTTTCGATTCGTTTCATTCATGCGATATGTGCAATCTTGGAGCGTCTTTTGCTTTAGTTTTAATTTTTTTCTTTTATGCACCATGCTGGTATGAGATAGTCCTTGGTTGATTTATAGAATGATCTTTGCACTTCGCTTATATCTTTTGAGTATGGCTTTATAGAATGCTTCATGTGCTTCACTTATATCATTTGAAGTTTGGATTGCCTGTTTCTCTTCACATAGAAAACCGCCATTTGTAGAATGCTCTTTTGCTTCACTTATATTTGTTAGAGCGTGGGCATATCTTTTGTAGAAAGAATTAAACTCTCTTGCTTCACTTATATCTATTTAGAGAGATGACAGGAACTGGTCATTCACATGGTTAGTCATAAAATCCTACATAAAACTTGTAGATCACTGAATATGATATGTTTGATTCCTTGCAATAGTTTTGCGATATAAATATGGTGATATGAGAGTAATGCTAGTGGGTAGTTGTGGATTGGTAGAAATACTTATGTTGAGGTTTGTGATTCCCATAGCATGCACGTATGGTGAACCGTTATGTGACAAAGTCGGAGCATGATTTATTTATTGATTGTCTTCCTTATGAGTGGCGGTCGGGGACGAGCGATGGTCTTTTCCTACCAATCTATCCCCCTAGGGGCATGCGTAGTAGTACTTTGCTTCGAGGGCTAATAAACTTTTGCAATAAGTATATGAGTTCTTTATGACTAATGTGAGTCCATGGATTATACGCACTCTCACCCTTCCATTATTGCTAGCCTCTTCGGTACCGTGCATTGCCCTTTCTCACCTCGAGAGTTGGTGCAAACTTCGCCAGTGCATCCAAACCCCGTGATACGATACGCTCTATCACACATAAGCCTCCTTATATCTTCCTCAAAACAGCCACCATACCTACCTATCATGGCATTTCCATAGCCATTCCGAGATATATTGCCATGCAACTGCCATCATCATCATATTCATGACTTGAGCATTCATTGTCATATTGCTTTGCATGATCGTAAGATAGCTAACATGATATTTTCATGGCTTGTCCGTTTTTTGATGTCATTGCTATGCTAGATCATTGCACATCCCGGTACACCGCCGGAGGCATTCATATAGAGTCATATCGTTGTTCTAGTATCGAGTTGTAATATTGAGTTGTAAGTAAATAAAAGTGTGATGATCATCATTATTAGAGCATTGCCCAAGTGAGGAAAGGATGATGGAGACTATGATTCCCCCACAAGTCGGGATGAGGCTCCGGACGAAAAAAAAGGAGAAAGGCCAAAAAAAGAGAAGGCCCAAAAAAAGAAAAAAAATGAGAGAAAAAGAGAGAAGGGGCAATGTTACTATCCTTTTACCGCACTTGTGCTTCAAAGTAGCACCATGTTCTTCATATAGAGAGTCTCTTGAGTTATCACTTTCATATACTAGTGGAAATTTTAATTATAGAACTTGGCTTGTATATTCCAACGATGGGCTTCCTCAAATGCCCTAGGTCTTCATGAGCAAGCAAGTTGGATGCACACCCACTTAGTTTCAGTTTGAGCTTTCATATACTTATAGCTCTAGTGCATCCGTTGCATGGCAATCCCTACTCCTCACATTGAAATCAATTGATGGGCGTCTCCATAGCCCGTTGATTAGCCGCGTCGATGTGAGACTTTCTCCTTTTTTGTCTTCTCCACATAACCCCCATCATATTATTCTATTCCACCTATAGTGCTATATCCATGGCTTGCGCTCATGTATTGCGTGAGGGTTGAAAATGCTGAAGCGCGTTAAAAAGTATGAACCAATTGCTCGGCTTGTCATCGGGGTTGTGCATGATGTGAATATTTTGTGTGGTGAAGATGGAGCATAACCAGACTATATGATTTTGTAGGATAACTTTCTTTGGCCATGTTATTTTGAAAAGACATGATTGCTTTATTAGTAGGCTTGAAGTATTATTGTTTTTATGTCAAATGATAGACTATTGCTTTGAATCACTCGTGTCTTAATATTCATGCCATGATTAGATACATGATCAAGATTATGCTAGGTACCATTCCACATCAAAAATTATCTTTTTATCATTTACCTACTCGAGGACGAGCAGGAATTAAGCTTGGGGATGCTGATATGTCTCCGTCGTATCTATAATTTTTGATTGTTCCATGCCAATATTATTCAACTTTCATATACTTTTGGCAACTTTTTATATTATTTTTGGGACTAACATATTAATCCAGTGCCCAGTGCCAGTTCCTGTTTGTTGCATGTTTTATGTTTCGCAGAAACCCCATATCAAACGGAGTCCAAATGGGATAAAAACGAACGGAGAATTATTTCGGAATATTTGTGATTTTTGGGAAGTAAAATCAACGCGAGACGGTGCCCGAGGTGGCCACGAGGGTGGGGCCCACGCCCACTCCAAGCAGGCGCGCCCCTGACCCTCGCGCGGCCCCCGTAAGGCGGTTGATGCCCTTCTTCGGCTGCAAGAAAGCTAATTTTCGGAAAAAGATATGGGCGAAGGTTTCAATCCAATCGGAGTTACGGATCTCGAGATATAAAAGAAACGGTGCCAGGGCAGAATCCCAGAACGCAGAGACAGAGAGAAACAGAGAGACGGATCCAATCTCGGAGGGGCTCTCGCCCCTCCCACGCCATGGAGGCCAAGGACCAGAGGGGAAACCCTTCTCCCATCTAGGGAGGAGGTCAAGGAAGAAGAAGACGAAGGGGCCCCCTCTCCCCTTCTCTTCCGGTGGCACCAGCACGCCGCCGTGGCCATCATCATCACCACAATCTTCACCAACAACTTCACCGCCATCATCACCAACTCTTCCCCCCTCTATGCAGCCGTGTAACCTCTCTCTTACCCGCTGTAATCTCTACTTAAACATGGTGCTCAACGCTATATATTATTTCCCAATCATGTATGGCTATCCTATGATGTTTGAGTAGATCCGTTTTGTCCTATGGGTTATTTGATGATCAAGATTGGTTTGAGTTGCATGTTTTATTATTGGTGCTGTCCTATGGTGATCTCCGTGTCGCGCAAGCGTGAGGGATCCTCGCTGTAGGGTTTGCAATATGTTTATGATTTGCTTATGGTGGGTGGCGTGAGTGACAGAAGCACAGACCCGAGTAAGTAGGTTGTTTGAGTATGGGATAAAGGGGACTTGATACTTTACTGCTATGGTTGGGTTTTACCTTAATGAATCTTTAGTAGTTGCGGACGCTTGCTAGAGTTCCAATCATAAGTGCATATGATCCAAGTAGAGAAAGTATGTTAGCTTATGCCTCTCCCTCAAATAAAATTGCAATAGTGATTACCGGTCTAGTTATCGATTGCCTAAGGACAAATAACTTTCTCGTGACAACAAACTCTTTACTAAAACTAATTTAGTTGTGTCTTTATCTAAGCAGCCCCTAGCTTTTATTTACGCGCTCTTTATATTCTTGCAAACCTATCCAAAAACACCTACAAAGTACTACTAGTTTCATACTTGTTTCTGGTAAAGCGAACGTCAAGTGTGCGTAGAGTTGTATCGGTGGTCGATAGAACTTGAGGGAATATTTGTTCTACCTTTAGCTCCTCATTGGGTGCGGCACTCTTATTTATCGAAAGAGGCTAAAACTGATACCCTATCCTTGTGGGTTATCAGTTGCCGTTTTATCCCGACCGCGGGGTGGTCGGTCCGCCGCACTGTCCCGACCACGTGGTGGTCGTTCCGCATTGCACGAGGGAGGTATGGGCTCCGGCGCCTCCTCATCGAACTGAGGTAGCAGTCTGCGCTTCGGGTAACTCTTGGCTGGACGCTTGAGGCCGTATTCTTCAGCTGCCAGGACATTAGTCCATCTGTCAATGAGTAGGTCTTGATCAGCTTGAAGCTGCTGCTGCTTCTTGTTCAGGCTTCTTGCAGTAGCTATTAGCTGGCACTTGAAGCGCTCCTGCTCGAGGGGTGCCTCAGGCACGATGAAATCCTCGTTGCCGAGGCTCTCCTCATCCTCGGAGAGTGGACGATAACTATCGTCATCCGAGTCAGTGGGCATGGCCTGTTTATCAGGGTTAATTAACTTGTCCGTTTTCTTGTTCCTCCTGTTCGGATGTTTCTCCAACAGGGTCTTCATTGTTTTCGGCGTCGTCCGGAGTACTATTTTCTCCAATGCCAATGTTGCTGTCTTTTGAGCGACGTGACTTAGAACGGCGTTTAGGGCGCCGGTGCTTGGACTGTGTCTCAGGAGGTTTATTCTCGACTGGATCTTCTTTGCCATCGTCGCTAGCTTTTTTAGGTGTATCAACCATGTACACATCGTACGAAGAGGTGGCCATCCAACGTCCAGTGAATGGCGGGTCTTGGCCTTGCTCCTTGTCGGCATCGTCGTCCATACCGTCGATGTCTTCGGAGCCATAATCAAGCATGTCGGTTAAGTCCTCGACAGTGGCTATGAAGTGGGTGGCGGGTGGGAAGCGAAATTCTCCATCATCAGCCTCTAGTTTGAACCGGACATAGTTCGGTTGTGAGTCCCCCGCCAAGGACAAGTTCTTTAATGAATTTAGCACATCGCCCAAAGGTGAGCGCTGGAGGACGTCTGCGGCGCTGAATTCGAAGATCGATAGACGATCAAGTTCGGCGTCTGTGGGCGTACGTGGTTCGGAATATATAGCCGGAGACGAGTCCGGAGTTCCGTTGACGCAAATATCGCAAGATGTCGAGTCTGTGTGCGGCTCCAACGCCGCGGACTCTATGGCCTCGGATGGCGCAATCTGTTCCGGTTCTAAGGCCGTCGCAGCAATAGGAACCATCTCCTGGATGTGATCCGATGACAGATTTAAGTCATGTTCATCGGAGCGAGGGGGAGCGATCGCCGCGGTCTCAAAACCGTTGAAGATCAAGTCTCCACGGATATCCGTGACGTAGTTCAAGTTTCCAAATCTGACCTGGTGGCCAGGGGCGTAGCTATCGATCTGCTCCAGATGGCCAAGCGAGTTGGCCCGTAGTGCGAAGCCGTCGAATAAGAAGATCTGTCCGGGAAGGAAGGTTTCCCCTTGGACAGCGTCGCTATGGACGACAGAAGGAGCCATCAGACCTATTGACGACAGCACAGTGGAACTCTCAATGAAAGCACCAATGTCGGTGTCAAAACTGGCGGATCTCGGGTGGGGGGTCCCGAACTGTGCGTCTAAGGTCGATGGTAACAGGAGACAGGGGACACGATGTTTACCCAGGTTCGGGCCCTCTCTATGGAGGTAATACCCTACTTCCTGCTTGATTGATCTTGATGAACATGAGTTTTACAAGAGTTGATCTTCCACAAGATCATAATGGCTAAACCCTAGAAGTCTAGCCTGTATGACTATGGTAATGAGTATATCCCTTCCGGACTACACCCTCTGGTTTATATAGACACCGGGGGGATCTAGGGTTACATAGAGTCGGTTACATAGGAAGGAATCTTCATAGTTGATCGCCAAGCTTGCCTTCCACGCCAAGGAGAGTCCTATCCGGACACGGGTACAGTCTTCGGCCTTCGTGTCTTCACAGCCCATCAGTCCGGCCCGTGGATAACAGGCCGGACGCCCGAGGACCCCTTAGTCCAGGACTCCCTCAGTGTGTGGTGCCCCCGTCCACAGTTTATGCCTCCGGTCATATTCACGTATTGCTTAGGCGAAGCCATGCGCGGATTACTTCACCATCACCGTCACCACGCCGTCATGCTGACGGAACTCTCCCTCGACAGTTTGCTGGATCAAGAGTTTGAGGGACTAAGGGAGTCCTGGACTAAGGGGTCCTCGGGCGTCCGGCCTGTCATCTACTGGGCCGGACTGATGGGCTGTGAAGACATGAAGACCGAAGATTGCACCCGTGTCCGGATTGGACTCTACTTAGCGTGGAAGGCAAGCTTGGCGACCGACTATGTAGATTCCCATTGATGTAACCGACTACATGTAACCCTAGATCTCTCCGGTGCCTATATAAACCGGAGAGCGTAGTCCGGATGAAGGGAGATTCATTACCATATTCACATAGGCTAGACTTCTAGGGTTTTGCCATTACGATCTCGTGGTAGATCAACTCTTGTAACACTCATATTCATCAAGATCAATCAAGCAGGAAGTAGGGTATTACCTCCATAGAGAGGGCCCGAACCTGGGTAAACATTGTGTCCCCCATCTCCTGTTACCATCGATCCTAGACGCACAGTTCGGGACCCCCTACCTAAGATCCGCCGGTTTTGACACCGACATTGGTGCTTTCATTGAGAGTTCCACTGTGCCGTCGCCAAGAGGGTTGATGGCTCGCCTTGTTGTCAAGGATAATATCATCTCCGGAGGAGCCCTGGCCCCAGGCCAGACCCTCCGGCTCAGCGGCTTCCTCATGACCGCCGGCTCGGCCCTTAAGTCGATGATGACCTCGCAAGTCATCGAAAATCGCCTCCGCGTTGATCCCGAATACTCCGCCCGCGTGGATCCAATGGAGTTATTGTCGTTGAACGAACTCCTGGATCGCATGGCCGCCTTGGGGGTCGCTACAGACTATGATCGGGTCGGGCTTAAACCCGACCAGAGAGAAATTAAAACTCCACCGATCACCCATCAGATAGCGGTAGTCGAGGAGCGGAGCAACTCTTCCACTATATTGAAGACGAACTATGTTCGGATCGCCGATCTCGAAGAGCCGGATATTTTCCGGCAGAAAAGCATGTCTCTTCCTCCGAACATAGAGTCGGATGACAAGCCTAAAAAATCAGCCGATATCCCGGAGCCCGAACTGTCCGGCTCGGTAGACATCCAAACTCCGGATCCAAAATCGGGTCAGGGTTCGGATTCAATTCCACCCACCCACCCGGACATAGATGCTCTCAGGAGCATCAAACAACAATATCAGGAAACGGTCCACCACTTCTGGGCCAGATTCCTCCTTGTTAAAAACAAGGTAAAAGACTGTCGCGACGAAGACGCGATAGCAGCATTCTCCAACAACTGCACGGACGAAGGTATCCTTAATGCCATCAATCGCCGTCGCATACCAAAGTTCGCTGACCTAGCAACTATATTACAAAAGTACGGCGCGATGGAAAGCGGCTGGAAAACTCAGGCAGCTTGCTGGGAACCATCCCGACTCCCCCTACAGGCAAAAAGGACGCGCCCCCGTGGCACGCCCAGCCGAACAGTCAAAAAACATAAACCTATTACGTTGCATGGCACCGTTCTGGAGGGATGGCTCAATGGCCCATTCAAAATACACACGATGCCGGATACCGTGGCAACCCACATCCTTCCAGCATGTTGGATACTTCGGCAGGTAGCCAAGAGCAGCGAGGACATCCTTATCAAGGACAACCCAGAATAACGCCCTCCAGCAAACGACGACAATAGAGTATTGGCAGTCTTCGAGACATTCGCTTCAAACAACAAGCGTAAAAGGGCCCTGCGCGATCTCGCCGAAGTTTGCCAGGTCGCTGCAATTGACCCCTGGAACGACACGGCCATAACCTTCAACGCCAGTGACGAACCTAAATACAGAACAGTCCGAGCGCCAGCTGCCCTAGTCCTCAGTCCCATCGTGGATGGCTTTCAACTTACAAAAGTCCTCATGGACGGCGGCAGCGGACTAAACCTCATTTACGAGGACACGCTCCACAAGATGGAAATAGACAGGAGCCGCATCGAGAAAAGCAGCACAACCTTTCGAGGTATCATTCCCAGCCGGGAAGCTCGGTGTGCAGGAAAAATTACACTTGATGTGGTGTTCGGCACGCCGGAGAATTATCGGTCCGAAGAAATAACTTTCCAGGTGGCCCCTTTCAATAGTGGGTACCACGCCCTGTTATGGCGAGAGGCCTTCATGCGCTTTCAAGCCATACCTCATTATGGGTATATGAAGCTAAAAATGCCCGGGCCTAATGGAATAATCACCCTCGTCAGCGATCCGGACATAGCACTCCGCGCCGAGAATAAAACCGCATCCTTGGCCCTCGAGGCATTGTCTGAGGCCCTTGCGGCCGAAGAACTAACCGCACTACGCTCCACCGTGGATAAGGACGATGTGATCCTGGACAAACGACCCAAATCCACTTCCTTCAAGCCAGCAGAAGAAATAGTCAAATTTCAGGTCCATCCAACAGACCCGAAGAAGACAGCGTCTATCGGAGCGCAACTCAGCCCTGCAGTCGACGCCGCACTACGAGACTTCCTGCGCGAAAACTGGGATATATTCGCCTGGCATCCTTCCGATATGCCAGGAATCCCGCGCGAGTTGGCCGAACATAGCCTCAACATACTAAAGGGATATAAGCCGGTCAAGCAAACTCTGCGGCGCTTTTCCGAACCCAAACGACAAGCTATGGGGAGGAGCTAGCCAAACTCATCGAGGCCGGATTCATCAAAGACATTAAACATCCGGACTGGCTGGCAAACTTGGTAATGGTACCAAAGAAGGATAAATCCTGGCGCCTATGCGTCGATTTCAAAGACCTTAACAAGGCTTGCCCTAAGGATCCCTTCCCTCTTCCCCGCATTGATCAAATCATTGACGCTACCGCAGGTCACGACTCGCTGTGCTTCCTTGATGCATATTCCGGATACCATCAAATCAAAATGAAGGAGTCCGATCAAGCCGCAACAGCATTCATTACACCATACGGGCCATTTTGCTTCAACACTATGCCTTTCGGGCTCAAGAACACCGGTGCCACCTACAAGCGCATGATCCAAACATGCCTCGAGAAACAGATCGGCAAAACAGTGGAGGCCTACATGGACGACGTCGTCATCAAAACTAGACACGTCGAAACACTAATAGACGACTTGCGTCTCACATTCGACAACCTCCGCACATACGACATCAAGCTTAACCCGGAAAAGTGCGTCTTCGGCGTCCCCGCCGGTAAACTATTGGGCTTCATCGTTCCAATAGAGGAATTGAAGCAAATCCAGCCAAAATCCGAGCTCTGTCACAACTGGCTACGCCAGCCGAACTCAAGCAAGTCCAAAAACTCGCTGGGTGTGTGGCAGCTTTAAGCCGCTTTATCTCCAGGTTGGGAGCAAAGGCGCTGCCGCTCTATCGCCTTCTACGGCGCACCGATAACTTCGAGTGGACAGACGCGGCGACGGCCGGACTGGAAGAAATAAAAGCCCTTCTGGCAAGCAACCCAATCCTGGCCGCGCCAAACGCCGGCGAACCAATGCTCTTATACATATCAGCAACACACCAGGTGGTGAGCACCGTACTCGTCGTTGAACGAGAACAGGACGGAGACAAATTTCCGCTCCAGAAGCCGGTATACTACGTATCCACCGTCCTCACACCATGCAAATCCCGGTACCCTCATTATAAAAAAATTAGCATATGCAGTCTTCATGGCATCTCGAAAATTGCGACACTACTTTCAGGAGTGCTCTATCACGGTGGCCTCCGAAGTGCCCCTCAATGATATAATTAACAACCGGGATGCAACGGGCCGGATTGCCAAATGGGCCATTGAGCTCCTGCCATTCGACATCACGTACAAACCACGTAGAGCCATCAAATCCCAGGTACTGGCCGACTTCGTCGCCGAATGGACAGAAGCCGAACTCCCTAAAGAGTACGGCGCATATTCCAACTGGGTGATGCATTTTGACGGCTCCAAGATGTTGGCAGGGCTAGGGGCGGGCGTCGTATTAACGTCCCCCACAGGAGATATCGTCCAGTACGTACTCCAAATATTATACACAGACTCCAACAACGCAGCCGAATACGAGGCCTTGCTACATGGCCTCCGGATGGCCGTATCAATGGGCATACAACGCCTGGAGGTGCGCGGGGACTCAAACCTCGCAATATCCCAAATTAATGGAGACTTTGATGCCAAAGATCCAAAGATGGCAGCTTATCGCAATGCCGTTTTGAAGATGTCGGCTCGGTTCGAGGGACTCGAATTTCATCACATCGCCCGCGAAAGTAACCAGGCGGCAGACGTCCTTGCTCGCATCGGCGCTAAGCGCGACCCCGTCCCACCTAACATCTTCCTCGAAAGGCTCTTTAAGCCATCCGTGGTATGGCAAGGGGGAGATAGCAACGACAGTCCCGTTCCGAACACAAACACAGATAACGAACACGCCGATATCATCGGAGGCTCAACCACCGAAGTAACACCATCGGCCCACCTCATCATGGCAGTAATTGCCCCGTGGACCGAACCATTCTTGGCCTACTTTAATAGGAAGGAGCTCCCAGAAGATCAGAACGAGGCTCGCCGCATAGTCCGGCGTTCGAAGGCCTATAAAGTTCACGAAGGAGAGCTCTACAAGAAAAGCACTACCGGAGTCCTTCAAAGGTGTATCTCCGAGGAGGAGGGGCGGCAACTCTTGGCAGAAATTCACGCCGGTCTCGGTGGGCACCACGCCGCAGCCCGGGCACTTGTCAGCAAGGCCTTCCGTACAGGATTTTACTGGCCTACGGCCCGGGCAGACGCACAGGACCTCGTCCAGCGCTGTGTCGGATGCCAACTCTTCGCCAACCAAAGCCATATGCCCCCAACCGCTCTACAAACAATCCCCATTGCATGGCCCTTTGCGGTCTGGGGCTTGGACATGGTCGGACCCCTTAAAGGGGGAAGCCATAAGAAAAAATATCTGTTGGTCATGGTGGACAAATTCACCAAGTGGATAGAGGCTAGACCAGTTAAAACGGCCGAGTCCGGACCGGTGATTGCATTTATATCCGATGTGGTACACCGTTACGGTGTACCGCACAGCATCATCACCGATAACGGTTCGAATTTCACAGCTGATGAGGTGAAAACCTGGTGTGCTAATCTGGGCATTAAGCTCGATTACGCCTCTGTCTACCACCCGCAAACAAACGGTCAAGTCGAGCGAGCTAATGGTCTTATTATGAGCGGCATCAAACCCAGACTAGTGCGGTCTTTGAAAGAATCAGACAAGCACTGGGTCGAGGAGCTCGACTCCGTACTCTGGGGGCTGCGGACCACGCCCAACCGTACTACCGGATACACACCTTTCTTCATGGTGTACGGTGCAGAGGCTGTATTGCCCTGCGATATTATACACGACTCACCTCGAGTGCGTATGTACGAAGAGAAAGAGGCCGAGTTGGATCGGCAGGACAGCCTAGATGCCCTGGAGGCGGAGCGCGACGTCGCCAAAGCCCATTCAACATTTTATCAACAGCGGGCTCGAAGATATCAAAGCAGAGAAGTACGGGCCAAGACTTACAACGTTGGCGAACTCGTTCTACGCTTGCCGGAGAAGAAAAAACACAAACTCAAGCCCAAATGGGAGGGTCCCTTCATAATTGACGAAGTTCTTACCGGAGGAGCGTACCGTCTTCGTGACGCATCAGACAATCGCCTAGAGCCGAACCCCTGGAATGCGGCCAGACTCCGAAGGTTCTAGGCCTAGCGCCGAACCCTTGTTAGTCTCCTTCTCCCCTACAATTTCCATAACTCTTTCCCCCTTTAACACAATTTTTTCGCTTTAAAGCTCTCATTTGGCCTGACCGAATACTGTTGACGTACACATTTTTACAAACGTACGCCCATTATACCTGGGGGCTTCTTTTAACAGAAGCTTGTTAATATTACTTGCCGAGCATTAAGCTCATCACACATACGCGTCTTTCCCGTATGTCTTTTCTTCACCATTATATGCATCGATATGACTTAAGTTTTGGCCAAGCTGGGTTGCCTGGCTCCTGTGCTTACCCCTACGTTCCCGATTGTTCGGCTAGGTGGTAAAGGGAGCACCTCTGCGATTGTTACTGCCGGGTAATCCGGATGTGTACCTCAGACTGGGTGAAGTCGAAAGCTAGCGTTCTTAACAGAATATTCGGTTGGTGGATGAAAAATATGTTTTGCACTCACTCTATTGTGAACCCCCAGAAGTTATACACACTGTGATTTTCACATCACAATTCGGACATGTCTACTAATGCATGCACACCCAGGGAAAGGAACCCTTAACGGAACTATTCTCCCTGGAAGATGTTTCTTACAATCTCAATGTAATATAACATAACTAGCCGGATACAACTTGTCTGTTCAAGCAACTATGACCCCTACGCTTAGTTTTCCACGCATACCCCGGCCTATTCGGCCGTGACGGTATTCGGAAACACTCCGCACCTTCGGGTCCGGAGGTCGAAGCGAAAAGGTCTGCCATGACAAATGATATACAATTCGGCTAGAAATTCCACATGGTGAGGAAAGTACATAGTCACTTGGACTCAAACACTTCTGCCTCTATACCATCTAACAGGCAGTCTAATTTACAATCCTGTTGGGAATATTTGGCGGCCACCTCTACTTGGTCATATACTAAACTAACGGGAATTTCTTCCCCATTCGACCCTACCGGTCCGACCCGCGCCATGTGATTAGGATCAAGCTTGGTG
This sequence comes from Triticum aestivum, assembly GCF_018294505.1. Taxonomy (NCBI): domain Eukaryota; kingdom Viridiplantae; phylum Streptophyta; class Magnoliopsida; order Poales; family Poaceae; genus Triticum; species Triticum aestivum. The sequence continues at coordinate 77,443,209 of NC_057799.1, forward strand.
TACCGAGTTTTCACCATGGCCCAAGCCTCTCGCGCACCCTCTCGGCAGGCCGATATCTTCCATAGCCGGATACGTCGCCGCGCTCCTTTAAACAGCTCTACAAGCTCCTCCATACTTCCTGGAGGGGAGGCGGATGGCCATAGAGCCTTGGCAACACTCCGCATCGCCAGCCGAGCCTGTTCGTGCACTCGCGATAGCCCTTGCAGCAGATCACTCGATGATCCGGACACCTCCTCTTCAGGACGGCCCGTCAATATACCTGCGATCACAACTATATCAGTTTCATCCACCTTCCGAACTACTTTCAAAATAGTTCAGATACGTACTGAATATGCCGCCCCGCAGCTTCTTGTTCTCCTTCACGGAATCGGCTAGCTGGGCCCGCACATCTTTCAGCTCTTCGCCTAGCTGGGTCTTGCAATCCTGGAGCTGGTTTTTCTCAATAATGGCCTGCTTCAGCACACGATCGCCTGTAGCTTGTAGCCTTTTGGCTTCTTGCTCATTCGCTTGCGCGACTTCCAACGCCTCTTTGAGTCCCCTGACCATTATGTCATGGTATAAGCAAGACTGTTAGTATTCTGGGCATATAAGTATATTTTCTCGTTGGAGGGGAATATTACCAGGTGACGCCTTCTTGAACTCTTTTAGTTCGGCGGTAGCAGCATTTAGCTGCGTCCGACATTGTTCCAGCTCTTGGGATAGCAGGTTGTTCTTCTCTGTAAGAACCTGGTCATACAACGGTCCTTAAATCAGTTGTACCAACTGCTTTCAGTCCCGGGGGCTACTGGCATAGGCTATCCTTTTTTGACAAAGTAACCTTACCGGCACATCTGTTAGATATTGCCTCGTGGCTTTTCTAAGCCCGTCTCGAGCAGCTCGGATGTATGCGTCGCCCGAGCTAAAGGCATTAAATGCCTCGTCCGAGAACTTCGGGTCTCGTAAAACAGCCCTGCAGCGCCGATGATTCATGGTGCTCTCGTAACTTTCAGTCCGGCTTTGTTCCTACATCGGCCCCCGTCTCCCCGACCGGATCTAAATCTTGGTTGTTGGGAACGGGGCTAGTCGGACCCCCGGACGCAGTTCGACGAACCTTTTTCCTGTAATCAAACAGGCGCATAGGTCACAGTTGGATACGGCCACTGAAAAATATATTTATCCGTACCTCGTCGATGAAGGCCTGGCGGTGCCTTCAACGACCCTCCTCTTCGAAGATCTGTCCGGCGCAGGAACCGATTTCCTCAGTATCATCGAACGCCTCCCCTGTAGAACGCGCGACAATGCGGTGGGTGAGGCAGAGTAAGAGCACCCTTTCAGAGAAGGTGTTTCTTGATTACTTACCTGTGAAGCAGGAAGAAGACCAGGATAGTCGGCGATGATGGCCACTTCTGTGCCATCATAGCTCGTCTGGTGAAACACCCCCTCCGCGAGCACCACAAATATATCCGGATCCTCTTCAAACCTAGGATCAAGCTCCCGGTTGTGATCCTCCGGCTGCGGGGCAGGACTACGAAATCCCTCGGTGACCTTTCGCCAGTGCTGTCATAAGCAAACAAGCTAGAAATTTATCAAAGGCAATTCGGAGATGGAAGGAGCAAAAACAGAGGGGTTGGGCCTTACCCAACTGGGAGGATTATACATAGAGTACCCGTCTCTGAGTTTGATGCGAAGAAATTCCTTTTCCTCCCCTTTGAACAGTTCGGCTAATATCTTAGCCAAAGCGGCAGGGGTGTCCGGACCTTTTCGGCCGCAGCGAGAGGCGTCGTCCTCCCCATTGTAGTGCCACATTGGAAGCCCTCTGTATTGGAGCGGCTGGACCCCTCGCGCTATGGAGATCGCCATAACCTCAATAACTTTGAGCCTGGACTGAGCGAGCTCTTTTATCTTGCTCATCAGCTGACGAACCTCCGCGCCGTCCTCCTCTTCAAGGCTCCGGGGAGGCCAACTGTGCCGTTTCTTCAGCGGGATGCACGCAAATTCAGGAAGACCCTTTCGAACCGGGTCGGGAAGCATGACGTCCTCAATATAGAACCATTCGGAGGGCCATTCATCAGGCGCCTTCCTTGGAGTGCCGGATAGATATCCGGTATTGGCGACGCGCCATACTTCGGCTCCGCCCACTTCAAATATCGACCCTTCGTGATTGCGCGGGACGAGACAGAACAGCTTCCTCCACAACTCGAAATGAGCCTCGACGCCCAAAAATAATTCGCATAAAGCGACGTAACCCGCAATGTGCAGAATAGAGGCCGGAGTGAAGTTGTGCAGCTGGAGGCCGTAATACTCCAGAAGCCCTCGGAGGAACGGATGGATTGGAAATCCAACGCCTCTTAGCAGGAAGGGACAAAACACACCCGCTCTCCCCAAACGGATTGGGGAAGTCCTCTGCCTGAGTCCCCTCATTGAAGGAAGCTAGCCCCGTTCGAACAGGGACTAGATCCGCAGGGGGAAGGAATCCCTGCGTTTGCAACTTTATCAATTGGCTATGAGACACAGAACACCTCTCCCACTCGCCTTTCTCTGGGCTGGGATGAGCGGAGGAGCTGGGAACACTAGCCATGCTGGAATGGTTTCTCCTAAGCAGTCTCTGGGGATCTCTTCTGCGCGGCGCTGAATGGATCTAGGATCCAATCTCTTTAAATAGGCGCTCTTCCCCGCATGGACGAGGTGTTATTCGCAAAATACCCTGACTTTCCACATTCGCTCGACACGTGCAGGGTGGAGATTATTTAACGTACAGAAGCCAAGGAGGCGACATTGGATCAATGGCCGAATATATTACTTGGAGAGGGAACCCGCCTTGCAACGCCGAACACCTCGTCATTGAAGCCTGGTTCGGGGGCTACTGAGGGAGTCCTGGACTAAGGGGTCCTCGGGCGTCCGGCCTGTTATCTACTGGGCCGGACTGATGGGCTGTGAAGACATGAAGACCGAAGATTGCACCCGTGTCCGGATTGGACTCTACTTAGCGTGGAAGGCAAGCTTGGCGACCGACTATGTAGATTCCCATTGATGTAACCGACTACATGTAACCCTAGATCTCTCCGGTGTCTATATAAACCGGAGAGCGTAGTCCGGATGAAGGGAGATTCATTACCATATTCACATAGGCTAGACTTCTAGGGTTTAGCCATTACGATCTCGTGGTAGATCAACTCTTGTAACACTCATATTCAACAAGATCAATCAAGCAGGAAGTAGGGTATTACCTCCATAGAGAGGGCCCGAACCTGGGTAAACATTGTGCCCCCCGTCTCCTTTTACCATCGATCCTAGACGCACAGTTCAGGACCCCCTACCCGAGATCCGCCGGTTTTGACACCGACAGGGACGTCATCAAGCTCAACGTGTGCAGAACTCGGAGGTGCCGTACGTTCGGTGCTTGGATCGGTCGGATCGTGAAGACGTTCGACTACATCAACCGCGTTACTAAACGCTTCCGCTTTCGGTCTACAAGGGTACGTGGACAAGACTCTCCCCTCTCGTTGCCATGCATCACCTAAATAGATCTTGCGTGTGCGTAGGAATTTTTTTGAAATACTATGTTCCCCAACAGTGGTATCAGAGCCAGGTTTATGCGTAGATGTTATATGCACGAGTAGAACACAAAGAGTTGTGGACGATAATAGTCATACTACTTACCAGCATGTCATACTTTGATTCGGCGGTATTATTGGATGAAGCGGCTCAGACCGACATTACGCGTACGCTTACGCGAGACTGGTTCTACCGACGTGCTTGGCACACAGGTGGCTAGTGGGTGTCTGTTTCTCCAATTTTAGTTGAATCGAGTGTGACTACGCCCGGCCCTTGTTGAAGGTTAAAATAGCACACTTGACGAAAAATCGTTGTGGTTTTTGATGCGTAGGTAAGAACGGTTCTTGCTAAACCCATAGCAGCCACATAAAATTTGCAACAAGTAGAGGACGTCTAACTTGTTTTTGCAGGGTATGTTGTGATATGATATGGTCAAGATGTTATGATATATAAATTGTTGTATGAGATGATCATGTTTTGTAACAGTTATCGGCAACTGGCAGGAGCCTTATGGTTGTCGCTTTATTGTATGAAATGCAATTGCCATGTAATTGCTTTCTTTATCACTAAGCGGTAGCGATAGTCGTATAAGCAATAGTTGGCGAGACGACAACGATGCTTCGATGGAGATCAAGGTGTCAAGCCGGTGACGATGGTGATCATGACGGTGCTTTGGAGATGGAGATCAAAGGCACAAGATGATGATGGCCATATCATATCACTTATTTGATTGCATGTGATGTTTATCTTTTTACGCATCTTATTTTGCTTAGTACGACGGTAGCATTATAAGATGATCTCTCACTAAATTTCAAGGTACAAGTGTTCTCCCTGAGTATGCACCGTTGCGACAGTTCGTCGTGCCGAGACACCACGTGATGATCGGGTGTGATAAGCTCTGCGTTCACATACAATGGGTGCAAGCCAGTTTTGCACACGCAGAATACTCGAGTTAAACTTGACGAGCCTAGCATATGCAGATATGGCCTCGGAACACTGGGACCGAAAGGTCGAGCGTTAATCATATAGTAGATATGATCAACATATTGATGTTCACCATTGAAAACTACTCCATCTCATGTGATGATCGGACATGGTTTAGTTGATTTGGATCACGTGATCACTTAGATGATTAGAGGGATGTCTATCTAAGTGGGAGTTCTTAAGTAATATGATTAATTAAACTTAATTTATCATGAACTTAGTCCTGATAGTTTTTGCATATCTATGATGTAGATCAATAGCTTGCGATGTAGCTCCCCGTTTATTTTTTGATATGTTCCTAGAGAAAAACTATGTTGAAAGATGATAGTAGCAATGATGCAGACTAGGTCCGTGATCTGAGGATTATTCTCATTGCTGCAAAGAAGAATTATGTCCTTGATGCACTGCTAGGTGACGGACCTATTGCAAGAGCAGATAACAGACGTTATGAACGTTTGGCAAGCTCGGTATGATAGCTACTTGATAGTTTAGTGCGCCATGCTTTACGGCTAAGAACCGGGACTTCAAAAACGTTTTGAACGCCACGGAGCATATAAGAAGTTCTAAGAGCTGAAATTGGTATTTCAGACTCATGCCCGAGCCAAGAGGTATGAGACCTCTAACAAGTACTTTGCCTACAAGATCCGAAGGCAAGATCTTTGTTGCTAAGAGTGGATCATTTCTAGAAAAGGAGTTTCTCTCGAAAGAAGTGAGTGGGAGGAAAGTAGAACTTGATGAGGTAATTGTACCTTCTCCCGAATTGGAAAGTAGGTCATCATAGAAATCAGTTCCAGTGATTCCTACACCAATTAGTGAGGAAGTTAATGATGATGATCATGAAACTTCGGATCAAGTTACTACATAACTTCGTAGGTCAACCAGAGCACGATCCGCACCAGAGTGGTACGGTAATCTTGTACTGGAAGTCATTTACTAGAACATGATGAACTTACGAACTATGAGGAAGCGATGATGAGCCCAGATTCTGCGAAATGGCTTGAGGCCATGAAATCTGAGATGGGATCCATGCATGAAAACAAAGTGTGGACTTTGATGGATTTGCCCGATGATCGGCAAAACATATAAAATAAATGGATCTTCAAGAGGAAGACGGACGCTGATAGTAGTGTTACTATCTACAAAGCTCGACTTCTCGAAAAGGGTTTTTGACAAGTTCAAGGTGTTGACTACGATGAGATTTTCTCACTCGTAGCGATACTTAAGTCTATCCATATCATGTTAGCAATTGCCACATTTTATGAAATCTGGCAAATGGATGTCAAAACTACATTCCTTAATGGATTTCTTAAAGAAGAGTTGTATATGATACAACAAGAAGGTTTTGTCAAATCCTAAAGGTGCTAACAAAGTGTGCAAGCTCCAGCGATCCATCTATGAACTGGTGCAAGCATCTCGGAGTTGGAATATACGCTTTGATAAGATGATCAAAGCATATAGTTTTATACAGACTTGTGGTGAAGCCTGTATTTACAAGAAAGTGAGTGGGACCGCTACAACTTTTCTGATAAGTATATGTTAGTGACATATTGTTGATCAGAAATGATGTATATTTTTCTATAAAGCATAAAGGAGTGTTTGAAAGGAGTTTTCAAAAGAAAGACCTCGGTGAAGCTACTTACATATTAAGCATCAAGATCTATAGATATAGATCAAGACGCTTCATAAATTTTTCAATGACGACATACCTTGACAATATTTTTGAAGTAGTTCAAAATGGAACAGTCAAAGAAGGAGTTCTTGCGTGTATTGGAAGGTGTAAAGTTGAGTAAGACTCAAAACACGACCACGACAGAAAATAGAAAGCGAATGAAAGTCATTCCCTATGCCTCAGCCATAGGTTCTATAAAGTATGCTATGCTGTGTACCAGACCTATTGTGTACCTCACCATGAGTTTGGCAAGAGGGTACAATAGTGATCCAGGAGTGGATCATTTGACAACGGTCAAAATTATCCTTAGTGGAATACGGACATGTTTCTCGGTTATGGAGGTGACAAAAAGTTTGTCGTAAAGGGTTACGTCGATGCAAGCTTTGACACTGATCCTAATGACTCTAAGTCTTGATCTGGATACATATTGAAAGTGGGAGCGATTAGCTAGAGTCGCTCCGTGCAGAGCATTGTATACATAGAAAATTTGCAAAATACATACAGCTCTGAATGTGGCAGACCCGTTGACTAAACTTCTCTCACAAAGAAAAACATGATCACCCTTTGGGTGTTAATCACATAGCGATGTGAATTAGATTATTGACTCTAGTAAACCCTTTGGGTATTAGTCACATGGAGATGTGAACTAATCACATAAAGATGTGAACTATTGGTGTTAAATCACATGATGATGTATACTAGATTATTGACTCTAGTGCAAGTGGGAGACTAAAGGAAATATGCCCTAGAGGCAATAATAAAGTTGTTATTTATATTTCCTTATATCATGATAAATGTTTATTATTCATGCTAGAATTGTATTAACCGGAAACTTGATACATGTGTGAATACATAGACAAAACAAAGTGTCCCTAGTATGCCTCTACTAGACTAGCTCCTTAATCAAAGATGGTTAAGTTTCCTGACCATAGACATGTGTTGTCATTTAATGAACAGGATCACATCATTAGAGAATGATGTGATGGACAAGACCCATCTGTTAGCTTAGCATAATGATCGTATTGTTTTATTTCTAATGCTTTCATCATGACTTATACATGTTCCTCTGACTATGAGATTATGCAACTCCCGAATACCGGAGGAACACCTTGTGTGCTGCTACCTCTTGAGCACTGCGTTGGTTTTCCCTTGAAGAGGAAAGGGTGATGCTGTAGCGACCCGACCCAAAATCGGTCAAGCCTCTATGTAGCTGTACCATCCCAAGATCATGCTGGCACACACAGTACATTGATGCAAAGATTCAAAGTTCAATCACACCTGAATTTATAACACGATTCTCATATCGAGTCTTTATTACATCATAATAAATTCGGCCGAAGGCCAACTCATGAGAAATAAACTAAATAAAGCTGCGGAAGCGTAGACGAATAGCGAGTCCATCCGACTCCATAGGGCAATCGCCAAGCATGGATCGTAGCCTCACTCCTGATCGGAAAACTCCTCTGCAACATAAGACGTCGCGGCCGTGTAGGTCAGCATTTTGAATATGCCGGCAAGTCATGAAGAGAGAACAACAATAAAATTACTAATACTATATGCAATTTGGCTGTGGGGCTCTAAGTTTCATTGTTTTGCGAAAAAGCCAGTTTTTCCCTACAACAATGAACTTGTTTGTAATTACTACAAAATGTTGGTAGTTATTGAGATGGTTCCGCCAACCAATGTCTCATTCCCAATTATTAAATAACCCCTCAATTAGTTTATTAAGTCCGGTGTTGAGATTTCCGAAATACTCCAATCCCAGAGGCTCATTTGTCCGTAACCGGGGACACGGCTAATCGATTAGGTTGTTACTCTGCAGAGGTTTGTGCACTTTACCCGCAAGAATCGTTCCCTCCTTTAAGTCTTCGCACTGCCTGGTGTTTGAAGACGGGACGAACGAAACAGGGTCTTCCGAAGAGTTCCTCTGGGCCACTGCCGGTGCCCATCCAATCCTACCGTTCTTCTACATCTCGTAGCACCGTCCGGCCAGAGTCACGCCTAGGGTCAACCCAGCCAGAGCCCATAATGGCTTGCGGCTGCACAGGTAAGCTTCCGGTCAATGGGGTATCCATCCGTCTCTTCGTGGCTGGGTGAAGCTTTCCGCAAGATGTCATGGCGCTTCTCCATGCATCCCGGCCATCCGCTGGTTTCTCCAGGGTGCCCGTCAACCGTCCTCCACCCAGTAGTGAATTTTGAAGTCCATCTTGAGCTTGATGTCATGGGGTTTTCATCATCTTGACTCTCGCATCTCCCTTATGAATCACTCAACCAACCCCGTCTACGAGCATAGCAAAATAAACTACATCGTCCCGGGCATCGGTAACAAGGGAGAAGGGTTCATCCTACCTCATGATACTACTCAAGAACATAACTTAACAAAATTCTCCTACTGCATGCATGGTGGGGAGGTATAACTCTAATGCAATAAAATCATAGGTATTGTAAAAACATGATCAAATGACTTGCCTGGCTGACGGTCTTCGAAAGCTAGCGACTCGTAATAGCAGGCTTCGCACTCCGGGAATTCTACCGAGTCAAACAATAGCACAAATAAGAATAGCACAATATAACATAACAGCAAGTTGAAGTAAAACACCTAAGCACTCAAACCAAAACCAAAGAAAAACTCGGAGAAAGCAAATCAAGGTTTTCATCATAACAAGCAACAACTAAGAAATAGTTTTACACAACTAAAATTTTCTTAACAGAACCTAAGCATTGGTTTTGCTAACTAACAGAAGGGAAAACATCATACAAACTAGTAGCAAAAAGAATCACATCAAAAGCTATTATAGAACTCCTATTATGCCTAAAACAATCCTAGCAAAGAAAATAAAATAAAAAATTTTATTCTACCGTAAATAAAAGTTCCTCCTCTGTAGCTACAGAAACTAATCTAAAATAAACTATAACATAATAAAAATAAAATTATTTACTAACTAGAACAGTAGGAAAACAGCAGCTAGCTAAATAAACAAGAAAAACTTGATTTCGACATAAAACTAATTGTTTATTAAATCTAAAATACCCAAACAAGTTCCTACTGCTAGGCATGGTCAAAACTAAGCAGTAGCAAAAAGAAACACCTAAAAATATTAATTCTAGCTCAATTTATGGCAGAAATACTAATCTGACTAAAACTAATATAAAACAATTTTTAAGAACTAAAGCATGGCCGAATCTATTTTCTACAGAAACTATAGGAAATTTGCAAACTAGAGCAAAAAGAATCAACTAAAAAAATGAATAACCTAAAAGTTGTAGATTTTACAAGAACAGAACTATTCTGTTTTAAAAACAGAAACTAAAATAAAACTAAAAAAACTAACGCTCTAACGGGCCGAAACAGTGAGCGCTCTAAAACTATTCAGCGCCTAAGCGTTTAATAAACCAATGCGTCCACGGGCTAACAGAAATAAACCGATCGGCCGGTCCAATTAAACCGCAACTTAAAATAAACTGATCTAAACCGAAACTAAAACCGATCTATATGAAATAAAACAATACCCCTTCGGGATCTAATCTGGGCCCTAGATTGGAAATCGGACGGTGGTGGGGAGTCCGGTGGCTTACAGCGGCGGTCGACGGCGAGGTGGGCTCGGGCGTTGGTGGCGGGGGTGCTCCGGTGGTCCGAGGCGGCGGCGGAGTCGTCGGGCGGGTGCGGCTGCTCGAGGCGGAGACTCTGGTGGAGTCGTCGGAGGTTGGGGACATCGGAGTCGATCGGGGCGAGCTCGGGTCAGCTCCTGCTCCGGCGGGCGGCGGACGAGCTCGGGACGATGGCGTCGGGGGCTCCTGGACAGGGAGATGATGTCAAGGAGGTGCGGCACGAAGTGGAGGTTCGGGTGAAGATGCTTGGAGGGGCAGAGGGTGCTCACCGACGGCGTAAGTGGTGGCGAACCGAGGTGGCGGCGGCGAGATGCGAACGGAGATGGCGACGGCTCTGGTGGGTTTTGGGCGTAGGGTTTAAGGGGTTCGAGAGAGGAGGGGCTTGGCCTTTTATAGGGCGTAGTCTTGGGTGAGGGGGTGTCTCGGGATCACGATCCCAGGAAGATCGGAACCGCGGCGTGCTCTGGACGTGCTCTGGTTCGATTTCGTGAGCGAGGGGTTGGGGATGAGGGCGGGCCCCGAGGTCAGTGAGACAGAGAGGGGGAGAGGCGCGACGGGCGACCGAGGGCGAGGGGGTTCGGGCATCAGGCGCTCGGGGCAGGCCGGCTCGGGCGTTGGTGGGCTGCGCCTGGCCCGCTGGTGGGCTGCGCTCGGCGCTGGCTGGGCCGGTTGGCCTGGCTGGCGCCTGGGGCTTTCCCTTTTTTTGAATTAGAGAGAAGGGAAAATATAGAAAAATATATATTATTTTTATATAGGACATATATATATATCAAAATTCTCAGGGGAATTAATCCTACAACGTGGACATTTTTCCAGAGGTAAAACTCAAACTAAAAAAACAATTTCTGGAAATCCCAAATAAAATTCAAATTTGAATTCAAACTTTTTGGCAATACTTTTCTTCTGACATTTTTTTGGAGTGTCATGTTAGCTCCTCTCATACTTTTGATCAAGTATTTGTCAGGGATATTTGAAATAAATTTCAATGCCAAATCAAGTTCAAATTCACAACAAAAACTCAACTGCCTCTGAAATTTTCAAATGCCACTCAATTTCAATCAAAATGCATAGATGCTTAGCTAATAATTGTAAAACATTCCAAATTGAAAATTTGGGATGTTACAAACCTACCCACCTTAAGATGAATCTCGCCCTCGAGATTCGGGTTGGCTAGCAAATAGGTGCAGGTGGTCTCGGCGGAGGTCTTCTTCTCGCTCCCAGGTGGCTTCCTCCTCGGAATGATGACTCCACAGAACCTTGCAAAACTTGATGATCTTGCTGCGGGTGACTCTGTTCGCAGTCTCGAGAATTCGGACGGGTTTCTCCTCATAAGTCAGATCACTGTCGAGCTGTATGGCCTCTAGGGGCACTGTGTCTCTCAACGGAATTTCGGCCATCTCAGCATGGCATTTCTTCAGCTGAGAAACATGGAAGACATCGTGAACTCCGGACAATCCTTCCGGCAATTCCAGCTTGTAAGCAACTTCTCCACGATGTTCGAGGATTTTGTAGGGGCCAATGAACCTGGGTGCCAACTTTCCTTTAACACCAAACCTCTTGATTCCACGAAGTGGGGATACACGGATATGCTCGGTCTCCAACTTCATACGTTATCTCCTTGCGTTTACTGTCGGCATAACTCTTCTGTCTCGACTGGGCTATCTTGAGTCTATCTCGAATCAGCTTGACCTTCTCTTCGGAGTCTCTGATAAGATCGGGACCAAAAAGTTTTCGATCTCCAACACCATCCCACAATAATGGTGTTCTGCACCTCCTTCCGTATAGAGCTTCGAAAGGGGCCATTTTCAGACTGGTCTGATAACTATTGTTGTACGAGAACTCTGCATATGGCAAGTTGTCATCCCAGCTAGACCCATAGTCTAGCGCACAGGCTCTCAACATGTCCTCCAAAATCTGGTTGACTCCCTCGGTCTGCCCATCTGTCTGCGGATGAAAAGTTGTACTGAACTCCAGCCTCGTACCCAAAGTTTCATGCAACTGATTCCAAAACTTTGAGGTAAATTGTGTTCCTCTATCTGACACGATACTCCTCGGAACTCCATGCAGACATACGATCCTGGTCATGTATATCTTGGCTAACTTAGCGCTGGTATAGGTAGTCTTCACGGGAATGAAATGAGCTACCTTGGTCAAGCGATCAACCACTACCCAGATAGAATCATAACCTGAGCGGGTCCTCGGTAATCCTGTGATAAAATCCATTCCAAGTTTTTTCCATTTCCACTTGGGTATCGGCAAAGGTTGAAGTAACCATGTCGGCTTCTGATGTTCCGCCTTTACTCGCTGACAAACATCGCATACTACTACGTACTCGGCAATATCCTTCTTCATACCTGTCCACCAGAAACTTTCCTTCAAATCCAGATACATCTTGGTGTTGCCTGGGTGAATCGAGTACGGTGAATCATGGGCCTCCTGAAGAATTAACTTCCTGACCTCTGGGTCATTAGGCACATATTCGCCTTTCCGTTACACATCTTTTCCTTTATCTCTGCAATTCCCTTGTCCGTCTTCTGGGCTTCACGGATTCTTTCGGTCAGAGTGGACTGTATATCCAAGGTGGCGACAAATCCTCTTGGTACTATCTCCAGTCGGAGCTCTCTGAGATCGTCGGCTAATTCCTGAGGTAATCCTCCAGCTATGAGGGTGTTCACATAACTTTTACGGCTCAAGGCATCTGCTATAACATTTTCCTTCCCTGGGTGATAATGCAATCTCATGTCATAGTCCTTGATCAATTCAAGCCATCTCAACTGCCTGAGGTTCAATTCCTTCTGCGTGAAAATATACTTCAGGCTCTTATGATCCGTGTAAACATCACAACTGTTTCCGACAAGGAAATGTCTCCAGGTCTTGAGTGCGTGCACTACGGCTGCTAACTCCAAATCGTGTGTGGCATAATTCATCTCGTGAGGTCGTAGCTGTCTGGAGGTATAAGCTACAACTTTTCCTTCCTGCATGAGCACTCCTCCGAGTCCTTGACGAGAAGCATCACAATATACCTGGTAATCCTTGTGTATGTCCGGCAAAATTAGCACCGGGGCGGTAACCAAACGTGTCTTCAGCTCCTGAAAACTGGCTTCACAATCCTCGGTCCAAATGTACTTGGCTTCCTTCTTCAACAGCTCAGTCATGGGCTTGGCAATCTTGGAGAAATTCTCAATAAACCTCCGATAATATCCTGCGAGTCCGAGAAAACTGCGGATCTCCTTGACTGAGGTGGGGGATTGCCAGTTGGTGACCGATTCGACCTTGGTGGGGTCGACTGCTATTCCTTCTCCTGAAATAACATGTCCGAGGAATCCGACTTCCTTCAGCCAAAATTCACATTTGCTGAACTTGGCATATAACTGATGTTCCCGGAGTTTCTCCAGAACTAGACGCAGATGTTCCTTATGCTCTTCCTTGCTCTTGGAGAAAACCAATATGTCATCGATGAACACCACGACAAACTTGTCCAGATATTCCATAAATACCTTGTTCATCATGCTCATGAAATACGCAGGGGCATTAGTTAATCCGAATGACATGACGGTATACTCATATAAACCATACCTGGTGGTGAAAGCTGTTTTGGGTATATCCTGTTCACGAATCTTCAACTGATGATACCCTGATCGAAGATCGATCTTGGAGAATACCTTGGCTCCAACTAGTTGATCAAATAAATCATTAATCATCGGCAGAGGGTACTTGTTCTTGATGGTCACATCGTTCAATGAACGATAATCCACAACCATTCTCAGGGTTCCATCCTTCTTCTCTACCAAAAGAACTGGGGCTCCCCAAGGTGACGAGCTTGGCCGAATATATCCCTTCTCCAATAGCTCCTTAATTTGCTTCTTGATCTCTTCCAAATCATTCGGGGGCATCCGATAGGGTCTCTTGGATATTGGGGCTGTGCCGGGCAATAACTCAATCAAAAACTCAATGTCTCTGTCCGGTGGCATTCCTGGTAATTCCTCTGGAAACACATCGGGAAAATCTTGCACTACGGGCACTTCCTCCTGAACAACTCCCGTGAGGGAATTCACCTGATTCTTCATCGGTGTGCGTCTGGATACATACTTGATCCTCTTCTGCTCCGGGGTGGTGAGCAAAATCGTCTTGCGGGCACAGTCGATGTTGCCTTCAAACTTGGTCAACCAATCCATGCCTAGAATTACATCCAAACTCTGGGATTCCAATACTATGAGGTCTGCGGGAAAATCATGGTTTCCGATGCTGAGGGTCGAATGACAGCCTAAGCCTGCCGTCATCTCTCCTCCTGGGGAAGTGACCTGAAGCGGGGTTCTAAGGGTTCTAGTGGGCAACCCGTACTTTTCCACAACTACCCTTGATATGAATGAATGCGTTGCACCGGAATCAAAGAGTACCAATACTGGATGTGAATTTAATAAAAACTTACCAACCACAGTGTCTGGCTGATCATAGACGTCCTCCACGTCAAGGTGATTCACCTGAGCACGAGGAAAAGGGTTGGGCTTCTTTGCTGAGCTTCCATTGCCGTTGCCGTTTCCATTCCTCTGCTTGGCCTCCGGACAATCGGTGGCATAGTGTCCTGTCTTCTGGCACTTGAAACAGGTGATATGACTCAGATCCTTCTGAGCCGGAGCAGGACGGTGCTGGTTGCCATTGCCTCCATTGCCTGACTTGGAGTTGTTGTCGTGGTTGCGATTGTTCCCATTCCCTCCATGGTTATGTCCTCCATGATTATGTCCTCCATGGGTGTGATGGGTATGTCCTCCCGAGTATGGGGTATAGCGGGGCTTCTGCTGAGCTCCGGAGTTGTACTTTCCCTGGCCATATTTCCGCTTGCGGCTATCAATCTGCTGCTGCTTGCCTTCAAGTATGGTGGCCTTGTCTACCAGCTCCTGGTAGTTGTTGAAGGTAGCCACCATTAGCTGCATTCCTAGCTCATCATTGAGTCCCTCGAGAAACTTCTCTTGCTTTGCGGCATCTGTGGCCACATCATCTGGGGCATAGCGAGATAATTTGCTGAACTCATCCACGTACTGCCCCACAGTACGGTTCCCCTGGCGTAAGTTGCGGAACTCACGCTTCTTCAGACTCATGGCTCCAGCTGAGACATGAGCGGTGCGGAAAGCCTGCTGGAACTCAGCCCATGTCACGGTGGCGGCCGGATAAGTGGCGGTGTAGTTCTCCCACCAAGAGGCTGCAGGTCCATCAAGCTGATGTGCGGCAAAGCGCACCTTCTCTGCATCTGTGCAACCAGCAGTGGCTAACTCCCTTCCGACCTTGCGGAGCCAATCATCGGCCACAATCGGCTCAGTGCTGCTAGAGAACACTGGCGGATTCAGCCTTAGGAAGCGGGTCAAGTTGTCAACAGGGGGTGGTGGCGGTGGATTGTTGTTGTTGTTGTTGTTGTTGTTGTTGTTCTGGTTCTGGATGAGCATCTGCATCAGGGCATTCTGCTGCTGGATCAGCTGGGTGAGCTCCGGCGGAAAGTTGAAACCGGGGTCACGTCTCGGAGGCATCTGGTGTTTTGGAGTGGATGAGAAATTAGAATAGAACAAGGGTCTAATGAGAAAATAGCACTACCCATATGAATGCGCAATCATAATCACACCAATCATTTATTCATTCATCTCAAACAAGGTTCAATCTCGGATTACAAAAACCTCACGACTAATCGAAAATAATGGCCTAACTGATCGACAAAAAAAAATAACATGGTGGTCGACTAAATGTCTTCATCAATTATTCTTGCGTCCTCCGGTGCGGCGTCCTCTGGTGCGGCGTCTCCTCTTGCGGCTTCCTTCGGTGGAGCTCTCTTCATAATCCTGGTCATTGCTCACGAGGGGTCCATCATCTCCACTCGGAAAAAGGTCTTCTCCCAGGTCTATCTTCTCCTGCAGTGTGGCAATATATTTATCCCGGACCTCGATTCTATCCATAAAATCCTTGACTTCTTCTTCATGTTCAAGGAAGTCCACGCGTGCTTTCTCCTCCAGTTCCAGTTCACGGAACAACAGCCTCCTATGTACCTTCGAGTTTCGGCGCGTCTGGATTTCCCGGTTCCTGATGAGACTCTCCAAGTCTTGGACATATGAAAGAATGGAGTCGTCCTCTACGGTACGGATGATATCTCCATTCCTAGCTCTGCGAGAAATCATGGCGAGGTCTGATGGGTCGAGCTCGGCCCTGTACTCTTCTCGGAGATGTCCAAGTGCACGATAAATCGCCATGTCTCTTCCGAGGATCCAAGTGAAATCGGTAAACTCAAAGTCAATGGGCTCTGAATGTCCTCCGAAGGTCCTCCCTGGAATATGCACCATAATCCTGTAGCGGGTATCCGTCGGAAGTGCATTGATAGGCTTCCCGGTGATTGAGGGCAGAGCAATCTTCAGCTTCTTCACGATCTGAACCAGCTTCTTGCCGAGAAGCATCGTCTCATCTGGCTGGCAAAACTCCGGTAGCAGAACTGGGGTGAACTCGGCGGCCATCTAGAATGTTGAAAATCGGAGAGAAGTCAGAAATGAACAGGGGAGAATTACGGAATGATAAGGACATAAAATAAAATAGTCTCTTCCTATGGCTTTCCGATCCTAGGGGTTACGTCCTACGGTCAGCGTGTGCTCTGAATACCATCTCTGTAGCGACCCGACCCGAAATCGGTCAAGTCTCTGTGTAGCTGTACCATCCCAAGATCATGCTGGCACACACAGTACATTGATGCAAAGATTCAAAGTTCAATCACACCTGAATTTATTACACGATTCTCATATCGAGTCTTTATTACATCATAATAAATTCGGCCGAAGGCCAACTCATGAGAAATAAACTAAATAAAGCTGCGGAAGCGTAGACGAATAGCGAGTCCATCCGACTCCATAGGGCAATCGCCAAGCGTGGATCGTAGCCTCACTCCTGATCGGAAAACTCCTCTGCAACATAAGACGTTGCAGCCGTGTAGGTCAGCATTTTGAATATGCCGGCAAGTCATGAAGAGAGAACAACAATAAAATTACTAATACTATATGCAATTTGGCTGTGGGGCTCTAAGTTTCATTGTTTTGCGAAAAAGCCGGTTTTTCCCTACAACAATGAACTTGTTTGCAATTACTACAAAATGTTGGTAGTTATTGAGATGGTTCCGCCAACCAATGTCTCATTCCCAATTATTAAATAACCCCTCAATTAGTTTATTAAGTTCGGTGTTGAGATTTCCGAAATACTCCAATCCCAGAGGCTCATTTGTCCGTAACCGGGGACACGGCTAATCGATTAGGTTGTTACTCTGCAGAGGTTTGTGCACTTTACCCGCAAGAATCGTTCCCTCCTTTAAGTCTTCGCACTGCCTGGTGTTTGAAGACGGGACGAACGAAACAGGGTCTTCCGAAGAGTTCCTCTGGGCCACTGCCGGTGCCCATCCAATCCTACCGTTCTTCTACATCTCGTAGCACCGTCCGGCCAGAGTCACGCCTAGGGTCAACCCAGCCAGAGCCCATAATGGCTTGCGGCTGCACAGGTAAGCTTCCGGTCAATGGGGTATCCATCCGTCTCTTCGTGGCTGGGTGAAGCTTTCCGCAAGATGTCATGGCGCTTCTCCATGCATCCCGGCCATCCGCTGGTTTCTCCAGGGTGCCCGTCAACCGTCCTCCACCCAGTAGTGAATTTTGAAGTCCATCTTGAGCTTGATGTCATGGGGTTTTCATCATCTTGACTCTCGCATCTCCCTTATGAATCACTCAACCAACCCCGTCTACGAGCATAGCAAAATAAACTACATCGTCCCGGGCATCGGTAACAAGGGAGAAGGGTTCATCCTACCTCATGATACTACTCAAGAACATAACTTAACAAAATTCTCCTACTGCATGCATGGTGGGGAGGTATAACTCTAATGCAATAAAATCATAGGTATTGTAAAAACATGATCAAATGACTTGCCTGGCTGACGGTCTTCGAAAGCTAGCGACTCGTAATAGCAGGCTTCGCACTCCGGGAATTCTACCGAGTCAAACAATAGCACAATAAGATAGCACAATATAACATAACAGCAAGTTGAAGTAAAACACCTAAGCACTCAAACCAAAACCAAAGAAAAACTCGGAGAAAGCAAATCAAGGTTTTCATCATAACAAGCAACAACTAAGAAATAGTTTTACACAACTAAAACTTTTCTTAACAGAACCTAAGCATTGGTTTTGCTAACTAACAGAAGGGAAAACATCATACAAACTAGTAGCAAAAAGAATCACATCAAAAGCTATTATAGAACTCCTATTATGCCTAAAACAATCCTAGCAAAGAAAATAAAATAAAAATTTTATTCTACCGTAAATAAAAGTTCCTCCTCTGTAGCTACAGAAACTAATCTAAAATAAACTATAACATAATAAAAATAAAATTATTTACTAACTAGAACAGTAGGAAAACAGTAGCTAGCTAAATAAACAAGAAAAACTTGATTTCGACATAAAACTAATTGTTTATTAAATCTAAAATACCCAAACAAGTTCCTACTGCTAGGCATGGTCAAAACTAAGCAGTAGCAAAAAGAAACACCTAAAAATATTAATTCTAGCTCAATTTATGGCAGAAATACTAATCTGACTAAAACTAATATAAAACAATTTTTAAGAACTAAAGCATGGCCGAATCTATTTTCTACAGAAACTATAGGAAATTTGCAAACTAGAGCAAAAAGAATCAACTAAAAAATGAATAACCTAAAAGTTGTAGATTTTACAAGAACAGAACTATGCTGTTTTAAAAACAGAAACTAAAATAAACTAAAAAAACTAACGCTCTAACGGGCCGAAACAGTGAGCGCTCTAAAACTATTCAGCGCCTAAGCGTTTAATAAACCAATGCGTCCACGGGCTAACAGAAATAAACCGATCGGCCGGTCCAATTAAACCGCAACTTAAAATAAACTGATCTAAACAAAAACTAAAACTGATCTATATGAAATAAAACAATACCCCTTCGGGATCTAATCTGGGCCCTAGATTGGAAATTATACGGTGGTGGGGAGTCCGGTGGCTTACAGCGGCGGTCGACGGCGAGGTGGGCTCGGGCGTTGGTGGCGGGGGTGCTCCGGTGGTCCGAGGCGGCGGCGGAGTCGTCGGGCGGGTGCGGCAGCTCGAGGCGGAGACTCTGGTGGAGTCGTCGGAGGTCGGGGACGTCGGAGTCGATCGGGGCGAGCTCGGGTGAGCTCCTGCTCCGGCGGGCGGCGGACGAGCTCGGGACGATGGCGTCGGGGGCTCCTGGACAGGGAGATGATGTCAAGGAGGTGCGGCACGAAGTGGAGGTTCGGGTGAAGATGCTTGGAGGGGCAGAGGGTGCTCACCGACGGCGTAAGTGGCGGCGAACCGAGGTGGCGGCGGCGAGATGCGAACGGAGATGGCGACGGCTCTGGTGGGTTTCGGGCGTAGGGTTTAAGGGGTTCGAGAGAGGAGGGGCTTGGCCTTTTATAGGGCGTAGTCTTGGGCGAGGGGGCGTCTCGGGATCACGATCCCAGGAAGATCGGAACCGCGGCGCGCTCTGGACGTGCTCTGGTTCGGTTTCGTGAGCGAGGGGTTGGGGATGAGGGCGGGCCCCGCGGTCAGTGAGACAGAGAGGGGGAGAGGCGCGACGGGCGACCGAGGGCGAGGGGGTTCGGGCATCGGGCGCTGGGGGCAGGCCGGCTCGGGCGTTGGTGGGCTGCGCTTGGCCCGCTGGTGGGCTGCGCTCGGCGCGGGCTGGGCCGGTTGGCCTGGCGGGCGCCTGGGGCTTTCCCTCTTTTTTGAATTAGAGAGAAGGGAAAATATATAATATTTTTATATAGGACATATATATATCAAAATTCTCAGGGGAATTAATCCTACAACGTGGACATTTTTCCAGAGGTAAAACTCAAACTAAAAAAACAATTTCTGGAAATCCCAAATAAAATTCAAATTTAAATTCAAACATTTTGGCAATACTTTTCTTCTGACATTTTTTTGGAGTGTCATGTTAGCTCCTCTCATACTTTTGATCAAGTATTTCTCAGGGATATTTGAAATAAATTTCAATGCCAAATCAAGTTCAAATTCACAACAAAAACTCAACTGCCTCTGAAATTTTCAAATGCCACTCAATTTCAATCAAAATGCATAGATGCTTAGCTAATAATTGTAAAACATTCCAAATTGAAAATTTGGGATGTTACAGATGCAGTAAAGTAGCGTAAGTATTTCCCTCAGTTTTTAGAACCAAGGTATCAATCCAGTAGGAGACCACGCTCGAGTCCAACGCACCTACCCAAACAAATAAGAACCTCGCAACCAACGCGATAAAGGGGTTGTCAATCCCTTCACGGTCACTTACGAGAGTGAGATCTGATAGAGATGATAAGATAATATTTTTGGTATTTTTATGATAAAGAGTAAAAGCAAAGAAAGCAAAAATAAACGACGCCAGAAATATCTTGTTGATGGGAGATTAATATGATGGAAAATAGACCCGGGGGCCATAGGTTTCACTAGTGGTTTCTCTCAAGATAGCATAAGTATTACGGTGGGTGAACAAATTATTGTCGAGCAACTGATAGAAAAGTGCATAATTATGAGAATATCTAGGCATGATCATGTATATAGGCATCACGTCCGCGACAAGTAGACCGACTCCTGCCTGCATCTACTACTATTACTCCACACATCGACTGCTATCTAGCATGCATCTAGAGTATTAAGTTCATAAGAACAGAGTAACGCATTAGGTAAGATGACATGATGTAGAGGGATAAACTCAAGCAATATGATATAAACCCCATCTTTTTATCCTCGATGGCAACAATACAATATGTGTCGTTTCCCCTACTGTCACTGGGATCGAGCACCGCAAGATTGAACCCAAAGCTAAGCACTTCTCCCATTGCAAGAAAGATCAATCTAGTAGGCCAAACCAAACTGATAATTCGAAAAGACTTACAAAGATAACCAATCATACATAAAATAATTCAGAGAAGATTCAAATATTGTTCATAGATACTCTTGATCATAAACCCACAATTCATCGGATCTCGACAAACACACCACAAAAAGAGTTACATCGAATAGATCTCCAAGAAGATCGAGGAGAACTTTGTATTGAGATCCAAAGAGAGAGAAGAAGCCATCTAGCTAATAACTATGGACCCGAAGGTCTGTGGTAAACTACTCACACATCATCGGAGAGGCTATGGTGTTGATGTAGAAGCCCTCCGTGATCGATGCCCCCTCTGGCAGAGCGCCAAGAAAGGCCCCAAGATGGGATCTCACGGGTACAGAAGGTTGCGGCGGTGGAAATAGGGTTTTGGCTCCGTATATGATGTTTCCAGGGTATATGAGTATATATAGGCGAAGGAGGTCGGTCAGGAGAGCTATGAGGGGCCCACGAGGGTTGAGGGCGCGCCCAGGGGGTAGGCGCGCCCCCTGCCTCCTGGCTTCCTCGTCCGTTTCTTGACGTCCACTCCAAGTCCTCTGGATCACGTTTGTTCCGAAAATCACATTTGCAAAGGTTTCATTCCGTTTGGACTCCGTTCGAAACACTGAAATAGGCAAAAAAAATAGCAATTTGGGCTGGGCCTCCGGTTAATAGGTTAGTCCCAAAAATAATATAAAAGTGTATAATAAAGCCCATTAAACATCCAAAACAGAATGTATAATAGCATGGAACAATAAAAAATTATAGATAAGTTGGAGACGTATCATGTGCTAACAAACGTCACAACGTAACTGGGTGATTATAAAGATGCTCTACAGGTGTCTTCGATGGTGTTTGTTGAGTTGGCATAGATCGAGATTAGGATTTGTCACTCTGTGTATCGGAGAGGTATCTCTGGGCCCACTCGGTAATGATCATCACTATAAGCCTTGCAAGCAATGTGACTAATGAGTTAGTTACGGGATGATGCATTATGGAACGAGTAAAGAGACTTGCCCGTAACGAGATTGAACTAGGTATGATGATACCGACGATCGAATCTCAGGCAAGTAACATACCAATGACAAAGGGAACAACGTATGTTGTTATGCGGTTTGACCGATAAAGATCTTCGTAGAATATGTAGGAGCCAATATGAGCATCCAGGTTCCGCTATTGGTTATTGACCGGAGATGTGTCTCGGTCATGTCTACATAGTTCTCGAACCCGTAGGGTCCGCACGCTTAACGTTCGATGATGATTTGTATTATATGAGTTATGTGATTTGGTGACCGAATGTTGTTCGGAGTCCCGGATGAGATCACGAACATGACGAGGAGTCTCGAAATGGTCGAGAGGTAAAGATTCATATATAGGACGATAATATTCGGACACCGGAAGTGTTCTGGGGGTACCGGGTACGTATCGGGTTACCGGAAGGGGTTCCGGGCACCACCCCCCCCCCCACGTGGCAAAGATATGGGCCTTATTGGGCAAATGGTGGGACAGACCAGCCCCTAGTGGACTGGTGCGCCCCATATATGCCAAATAGGAGGAGAAGGAAGGAGGGGAAGAGCGAAAAGAAAGAGGAGGATTCGGCCTCCCCTTCCCTTCTCTCCCCCCTCTCTTTCCTTCCCCCTCCAACACTTTTTGAAGGGGGGAGGCCGAATTGGACAAGGCCCCAAGTAGGATTCCTCCTACTTGGGTGCGCCCTTGCTGCTCCCCTCCCCCTCCCACCTATATATACGTAGGGAGGGGCGCCTAGAAAACACAACAAACATTTTAGCCGTGTGCGGTGCCCCCCTCCACAGTTTACGCCTCCGGTCATATTCACGTAGTTCTTAGGCGAAGTCCTGCGCGGATTACTTCACCATCACTGTCACCACGCCGTCGTGCTGACGGAACTCTCCCTCGACACTTTGCTGGATCAAGAGTTCGAGGGACGTCATCGAGCTGAACATGTGCAGAACTCGGAGGTGCCGTATGTTCGGTGCTTGGATCGGTCGGATCGTGAAGACGTTCGACTACATCAACCACATTACTAAACGCTTCTGCTTTCGGTCTACGAGGGTACGTGGACAACACTCTCCCCTCTCGTTTCTATGCATCACCTAGATAGATCTTGCGTGTGCGTAGGAATTTTTTTGAAATACTATGTTCCCCAACAGTGGTATCAGAGCCAGGTTTATGCATAGATGTTATATGCACGAGTAGAACACAAAGAGTTGTGGGCGATAATAGTCATAGTTTGATTCGGCGATATTGTTGGATGAAGCAGCTCAGACTGACATTACGCGTACGCTTACGCGAGACTAGTTCTACCGACGTGCTTCGCACACAGGTGGCTAGTGGGTGTCTGTTTCTCCAACTTTAGTTGAATCGAGTGTGACTACGCCCGGTCCTTGTTGAAGGTTAAAACAGCACACTTGACGAAAAATCCTTGTGGTTTTTGATGCGTAGGCAAAAACGGTTTTTGCTAAACCCGTAGCAGCCACGTAAAATTTGCAACAACAAGTAGAGGACGTCTAACTTGTTTTTGCAGGGTATGTTGTGATATGATATGGTCAAGACGTGATGATATATAAATTGTTGTATGAGATGATCATGTCTTGTAACAGTTATCGGCAACTGGCAGGAGCCTTATGGTTGTCGCTTTATTGTATGAAATGCAATTGCCATGTAATTGCTTTACTTTATCACTAAGCGGTAGCGATAGTCGTAGAAGCAATAGTTGGCGAGATGACAACGATGCTTCGATGGAGATCAAGGTGTCAAGCCGATGACGATGGTGATCATGACGGTGCTTTGGAGATGGAGATCAAAGGCACAAGATGATGATGGCCATATCATATCACTTATTTGATTGCATGTGATGTTTATCTTTTTATGCATCTTATTTTTCTTAGTACGGCAGTAGCATTATAAGATGATCTCTCACTAAATTTCAAGGTACAAGTGTTCTCCCTGAGTATGCACCGTTGCGACCGTTCGTCGTGCCGAGACACCACGTGATGATCGGGTGTGATAAGCTCTACGTTCACATACAATGGGTGCAAGCTAGTTTTGCACACGCAGAATACTCGGGTTAAACTTGACGAGCCTAGCATATGCAGATATGGCCTCGGAACACTAGGACCGAAAGGTCGAGCGTGAATCATATAGTAGATATGATCAACATAATGATGTTCACCATTGAAAACTACTTCATCTCATGTGATGATCGTACATGGTTGAGTTGATTTAGATCACGTGATCAATTAGATAATTAGAGGGATGTCTATCTAAGTGGGAGTTCTTAAGTAATATGATTAATTGAACTTAATTTATCATGAACTTAGTCCTGATAGTTTTTGCATATCTATGTTGTAGATCAATAGCTTGCGATGTAGGTCCCCGTTTATTTTTTGATATGTTCCTAGAGAAAAACTATGTTGAAAGATGATAGTAGCAATGACGCGGACTGCTACCTCTTGAGCACTGCGTTGGTTTTTCCTTGAAGAGGAAAGGGTGATGCAGCAAAGTAGCGTAAGTATTTCCCTCAGTTTTTGAGAACCAAGGTATCAATCCAGTAGGAGGCCACACGCAAGTCCCTCGTACCTACACAAACAAATAAGAACCTTGCAACCAACGCGATAAAGGGGTTGTCAAACCCTTCACGGCCACTTGCAAAAGTGAGATCTGATAGAGATGATAAGATAATATTTTTGGTATTTTTATGATAAAGAGTAAAAGTAAAGAAAGCAAAATAAACGGTGACAGAAATGGCTTGTTGTCGGGAGATTAATATGATGGAAAATAGACCCGGGGGCCATATGTTTCACTAGTGGCTTCTCTCCAGATAGCATAAGTATTACGGTGGGTGAACAAATTATTGTCGAGCAACTGATAGAAAAGTGCATAATTATGAGAATATCTAGGCATGATCATGTATATAGGCATCACGTCCGCGACAAGTAGACCGACTCCTGCCTGCATCTACTACTATTACTCCACACATCGACCGCTATCTAGCATGCATCTAGAGTATTAAGTTCATAAGAACAGAGTAACGCATTAGGTAAGATGACATGATGTAGAGGGATAAACTCAAGCAATATGATATAAACCCCATCTTTTTATCCTCGATGGCAACAATACAATACGTGTCGTTTCCCCTACTGTCACTGGGATCGAGCACCGCAAGATTGAACCCAAAGCTAAGCACTTCTCCCATTGCAAGAAAGATCAATCTAGTAGGCCAAACCAAACTGATAATTCGAAGAGACTTGCAAAGATAACCAATCATACATAAAAGAATTCAGAGAAGATTCAAATATTGTTCATAGATAATCTTGATCATAAACCCACAATTCATCGGATCTCGACAAACACACCGCAAAAAGAGTTACATCGAATAGATCTCCAAGAAGATCGAGGAGAACTTTGTATTGAGATCCAAAGAGAGAGAAGAAGCCATCTAGCTAATAACTATGGACCCGAAGGTCTGTGGTAAACTACTCACACATCATCGGAGAGGCTATGGTGTTGATGTAGAAGCCCTCCGTGATCGATGCCCCCTCCGGCGGAGCGCCGGAAAAGGCCCCAAGATGGGATCTCACGGGTACAAAAGGTTGCGGCGGTGGAATTAGGTTTTCGTGGTGCTCCTCGATGGTTTCGGGGTACGTAGGTATATATAGGAGGAAGAAGTAGGTCGGTGGAGCCACGAGGGGCCCACGAGGGTGGAGGGCGCACCCAGGGGGTAGGCACGCCCCCCTGCCTCGTGGCCTCCTCGTATGTTTCTTGACGTCCACTCCAAGTCCTTTGGATCACGTTTGTTCCAAAAATCACGCTCCCGAAGGTTTCATTCCGTTTGGACTCCGTTTGATATTCTTTTTCTGCGAAACACTGAAATAGGCAAAAAAACAACAATTTGCACTGGGCCTTGGGTTAATAGGTTAGTCCCAAAAATAATATAAAAGTGTATAAATAAGCCCATTAAACACCAAAACAGAATATATAATAGCATGGAGCAATCAAAAATTATAGATACGTTGGGGACGTATCAAGCATCCCCAAGCTTAATTCCTGCTCGTCCTCGAGTAGGTAAATGATAAAAACAGAATTTTTGATGTGGAATGCTACTTAGCATATTCTTCAATGTAATTTTCTTTATTGTGGCATGAATGTTCAGATCCGAAAGATTCAAGATAAAAGTTTAATATTGACATAAAAATAATAATACTTCAAGCATACTAACAAGCAATTATGTCTTCTCAAAATAACATAGCCAAAGAAAGCTCATCCCTACAAAATCATATAGTTTGGCCATGCTTCATTTTCATCACACAAGATGCTCTCATCTTGCACAACCCCGATGACAAGCCAAGCAATTGTTTCATACTTTAGTAATCTCAAACTTTTTTCAACTTTCACGCAATACATGAGCGTGAGCCATGGATATAGCACTATGGGTGGAATAGAATATGATAATGGGGGTTGTGTGGAGAAGACAAAAAAGGAGAAAGTCTCACATTGACGCGGCTAATCAATGGGCTAGGGAGATGCCCATCAATTGATGTCAATGCAAGGAGTAGGGATTGCCATGCAACGGATGCACTAGAGCTATAAATGTATGAAAGCTCAACAAAAGAAACTAAGTGGGTGTGCATCCAACTTGCTTGCTCACGAAGACCTAGGGCATTTGAGGAAGCCCATCGTTGGAATATACAAGCCAAGTTCTATAATGAAAAATTCCCACTAGTATATGAAAGTGACAAAACAAGAGACTCTCTATCATAAAGATCATGGTGCTACTTTGAAGCACAAGTGTGGAAAAAGGATAGTAGCATTGCCCCTTTCTATTTCTCTTTTTTTTCTCTTTTTTGGGCCTTCCTTTTTTTTATTTGGCCTTCTCCTTTTTTTTGGGACAATGCTCTATTAATGATGATCATCACACTTCTATTTATTTACAACTCAATGATTACAACTCGATACTTAGAACAAAATATGACTCTATTTGAATGCCTCCGGCGGTGTACTGGGAAGGGCGATGAATCAAGAGTGACATGTAGGAAATAATATGCATGGCGGCTTTGCCACAAATACGATGTCAACTACATGATCATGCAAGGCAATATGACAATGATGAAGCATGTCATAATAAACGGAACGGTGGAAAGTTGCATGGCAATATATCTCGGAATGGCTATGGAAATGCCATAATAGGTAGGTATGGTGGCTGTTTTGAGGAAGATATAAGGAGGTTTATGTGTGATAGAGCGTATCATATCACGGGGTTTGGATGCACCGGCGAAGTTTGCACCAACTCTCAAGGTGAGAAAGGGCAATGCACGGTACCGAAGAGGCTAGCAATGATGGAAGGTTGAGAGTGCGTATAATCCATGGACTCAACATTAGTCATAAAGAACTCACATACTTATTGCAAAAATCTACAAGTCATCAAAAACCAAGCACTACGCGCATGCTCCTAGGGGGATAGATTGGTAGGAAAAGACCATCGCTCGTCCCCGACCGCCACTCATAAGGATGACAATCAAAGAACACCTCATGTTTCAAATTTGTTACACAACGTTTACCATACGTGCATGCTACGGGACTTGCAAACTTCAACACAAGTATTTCTCAAATTCACAACTACTCAACTAGCACAACTTTAATATTACCACCTTTATATCTCAAAACAACTATCAAGTATCAAACTTCTCTTAGTATTCAATGCACTTTAAAAAAATTATCTTGGATGCCTATCATATTAGGACTAATTTTTATAACCAAAGCAAATTACCATGCTGTTCTAAAGGACTCTCAAAATAATATAAGTGAAGCATGAGAGATCAATAATTTCTATAAAATATAACCACCACCGTGCTCTAAAAGATATAAGTGAAGCACTAGAGCAAAATTGTTTAGCTCAAAAGATATAAGTGAAGCACATAGAGTATTCTAATAAATTCCGAATAATGTGTGTCTCTCTCAAAAGGTGTGTACAGCAAGGATGATTGTGGTGAACTAAAATCAAAGATTCAAATCATACAAGACGCTGCAAGCAAAACACATATCATGTGGTGAATAAAAATATAGCTCCAAGTAAAGTTACCGATGGACGAAGACAAAAGAGGGGATGCCTTCCGGGGCATCCCCAAGCTTAGGCTTTTGGGTTGTCCTTAGATTTTACCTTGGGGTGCCTTGGGCATCCCCAAGCTTAGGCTCTTGCCACTCCTTGTTCCATAATCCATCAAATCTTTACCCAAAACTTGAAAACTTCACAACACAAAACTTAACAGAAAATCTCGTGAGCTCCGTTAGCGAAAGAAAACAAAACACCACTTCAAGGTACTGTAATGAACTCATTATTTATTTATATTGGTGTTAAACCTACTGTATTCCAACTTTTCTATGGTTCATAAACTCCATTACTAGCCATAGATTCATCAAAATAAGCAAACAACACACGAAAAACAGAATCTGTCAAAAACAGAACAGTCTGTAGTAATCTGTAACTAACGCAAACTTCTGGAACTCCAAAAATTCTAAAATAAATTGCTGGACGTGAGTAATTTATCTATTAATCATCTGCAAAAAGAATCAACTAAATATTACTCTCCAGTAAAAAGTTGTAGCTAATCTCGTGAGCGCTAAAGTTTCTGTTTTTTACAGCAAGATCACAAAGACTTTCCCCAAGTCTTCCCAAAGGTTCTACTTGGCACAAACACTAATTAAAACAAAAACCACATCTAAAGAGAAGCTAGATGGATTATTTATTCCTAAACATAACCAAAAAGCAAAAAACTAAAATAAAATTGGGTTGCCTCCCAACAAGCGCTATCGTTTAACGCCCCTAGCTAGGCATAAAGGCAAGGATAGATCTAGGTATTATCATATTTGGGAGGCAATTCTTCAATAAAACACTTATAACCCTTAGGAGTTTCCTTATTTTTATTAATGATTAAACCCCTAGGCAAGAAATCAAGAAAATCATTTGTAGCAAAAGGTTCCTTAATGATAGCGAGAAAGTTGGGGTGAACACTTATGGATTTGAGATCCACATTTTCCTTACTAGAAGTTTCACCTTTATTTTTAGGAACATACATCAATTTGGCAATTTTAGCATTAGGAGGTTTTGGAGTATTTTTCACGGAAGAAAAGGCTGACCCTAAGTTGGTGATAACATCCTCAATCTTATCAATTCTAGTGGAATCTTGATCTATCTTTTCGTTAACCATGGGTTCCTTTTCTTTAAAAAATTTAAGAGCAACTCCTACCTTAGATCCATATTGGGTAATTTTGTTGTGGATATTTTTATCCAAATTTTCAATCAACTCTACGGTGGCAACTTTATTTTCAATAATTTCAAGCCTTTGCATCACATGTTCCAAAGTTAAAATAGTTCCATTAACCAAAAGAGGTGGTGGGCCAAACAAATCTATAATAGCATTATAAGAATCAAAAGTATGGCTACCCAAGAAATTACCTCCGGTAATGGTATCAAGAATAAATCTATTCCAAGGAGTGATGCCTACATAAAAATTGCGAAGAAGAACAGAAGTAGATTGCTTCCTAGTGGATCTATTTTGCGCATTGCAAATTCTGTACCAAGCATCTTTCAGATTTTCTCCCTCCCTTTGTTTCAAATTAAGAACTTCATTCTCGGGAGACAAAGGAGTAGATAAAGGACTAGCCATAACGACGAAGCAAGCGAAAAAGAGGCGAACGGAAAAAGAGGGCGAATAAAACGGCAAGGGTGAAGTGGGGGAGAGGAAAACGAGAGGCAAATGGCAAATAATATAATGCGAGGGATAAGAGTTTGTGATGGGTACTTGGTATGTCTTGACTTGTGCGTAGACTCCCCGGCAACGGCGCCAGAAATCCTTCTTGCTACCTCTTGAGCACTACGTTGGTTTTCCCTTGAAGAGGAAAGGGTGATGCAACAAAGTAGCGTAAGTATTTCCCTCAGTTTTTGAGAACCAAGGTATCAATCCAGTAGGAGGCCACACGCAAGTCCCTCGTAACAAACAAATAAGAACCTTGCAACCAACGCGATAAAGGGGTTGTCAATCCCTTCACGGCCACTTGCAAAAGTGAGATCTGATAGAGATGATAAGATAATATTTTTGGTATTTTTATGATAAAGACTAAAAGTAAAGAAAGCAAAATAAACGGTGACAGAGATGACTAGTTGTTGGAAGATTAATATGATGGAAGATAGACCCGGGGGCCATAGGTTTCACTAGTGGCTTCTCTCAAGATAGCATAAGTATTACGGTGGGTGAACAAATTACTGTCGAGCAATTGATAGAAAAGTGCATAATTATGAGAATATCTAGGCATGATCATGTATATAGGCATCACGTCCGTAACAAGTAGACCGACTCCTGCCTGCATCTACTACTATTACTCCACACATCGACCGCTATCCAGCATGCATCTAGAGTATTAAGTTCATAAGAACAGAGTAACGCATTAGGTAAGATGACATGATGTAGAGGGATAAACTCAAGCAATATGATATAAACCCCATCTTTTTATCCTCGATGGCAACAATACAATACGTGTCGTTTCCCCTACTGTCACTGGGATCGAGCACCGCATGATTGAACCCAAAGCTAAGCACTTCTCCCATTGCAAGAAAGATCAATCTAGTAGGCCAAACCAAACTGATAATTCGAAGAGACTTGCAAAGATAACCAATCATACATAAAAGAATTCAGAGAAGATTCAAATATTGTTCATAGATAATCTTGATCATAAACCCACAATTCATCAGATCTCGACAAACACACCGCAAAAAGAGTTACATCGAATAGATCTCCAAGAAGATCGAGGAGAACTTTGTATTGAGATCCAAAGAGAGAGAAGAAGCCATCTAGCTAATAACTATGGACCCGAAGGTCTGTGGTAAACTACTCACACATCATCGGAGAGGCTATGGTGTTGATGTAGAAGCCCTCCGTGATCGATGCCCCCTCCGGCAGAGCGCCGGAAAAGGCCCCAAGATGGGATCTCACGGGTACAGAAGGTTGCGGCGGTGGAATTAGGTTTTCGTGGTGCTCCTCGATGGTTTCGGGGTACGTAGGTATATATAGGAGGAAGAAGTAGGTTGGTGGAGCCACGTGGGGCCCACGAGGGTGTAGGGCGCGCCTAGGGGGTAGGCGCGCCCCCTGACTCGTGGCCTCCTCGTATGTTTCTTGACATCCACTCCAAGTCCTCTAGATCACGTTTGTTCCAAAAATCACGCTCCCGAAGGTTTCATTCCGTTTGGACTCCGTTTGATATTCTTTTTCTGCGAAACACTGAAATAGGCAAAAAAAATAGCAATTTTCACTGGGCCTTGGGTTAATAGGTTAGTCCCAAAAATAATATAAAAGTGTATAAATAAGCCCATTAAACATCCAAAACAGAATATATAATAGCATGGAGCAATCAAAAATTATAGATACGTTGGAGACGTATCACGGACTAGGTCCGTGATCTGAGGATTATCCTCATTGATGCAGAGAAGAATTATGTCCTTGATGCACCGCTAGGTGACGGACCTATTGCAGGAGCAGATAACAGACGTTATGAATGTTTGGCAAGCTCGGTATGATAACTACATGATAGTTTAGTGCGCCATGCTTTACGGCTTAGAACCGGGACTTCAAAAATGTTTTGAACGCCACAGAGCATATAAGATGTTGTAAGAGCTGAAATTGGTATTTCAGACTCATGCCCAAGTCAAGAGGTATGAGACCTCTGACAAGTACTTTGCCTACAAGATGGAGGAGAATCGCTCAACTAGTGAGCATGTGCTCAGATTGTCTGAGTACAACAATCGCTTGAATCAAGTGGGAGTTAATCTTTCAAATAAAATAGTGATTGACAGAGTTCTCTAGTCACTATCACCAAGTCACTGGAAATTCGTGCTGAACTATAATATGCAAGGGATGACGAAAACGATTCCCGAGCTCTTCGTGATGCTGAAATCGACGAAGGTAGAAATCAAGAAAAGCATCAAATGTTGATGGTTGACAATACCACTAGTTTCAAGTAAAAGGGAAAGGGAAAGAAAGGGAACTTCAAGAAGAATGGCAAGCAAGTTACCACTCCCATGAAGAAGCCCAAAGCTAGACCCAAGCCTGAAATTGAGTGCTTTTACTGCAAAGGAAATGGTCACGGGAAGTGGAACTTCCCTAGATACTTGGCTGATAAGAAGGATGGCAAAGTGAACAAAGGTATATTTGATATACATGTTATTGATGTTACTTTACTAGCACTACTAGGGAAAACCTT
This sequence comes from Triticum aestivum, assembly GCF_018294505.1. Taxonomy (NCBI): domain Eukaryota; kingdom Viridiplantae; phylum Streptophyta; class Magnoliopsida; order Poales; family Poaceae; genus Triticum; species Triticum aestivum. The sequence continues at coordinate 77,475,190 of NC_057799.1, forward strand.
ATACAGCAGTAGCGCGGGCTAAAAACGCACGCTGGTGCTAATTAGCAGCAGCGCGGTGTTGTAAACGGCGCTACAGATACAGTTATAGCAGTAGCGCGCCCGAGTACAAAAGCGCTACTACTAAAATTCCCACGGCTTAGCCGATAGGCTGCACATAGTAGTAGCGTTCTTCGCCGAACCGCGCTACCGCTATTTGCTTTGTAGCAGCGCGTTTGCACTGAGAGGCGCTATTGCTAAAGTAAATAAAATCAAATGGAAAGCAAATAGAAAAGTAAATGAAAATGAAAGAAATACAAAAAGGTGAAAGGAAAAAAATAAAATGTAAAGAAAAATAAATGAAAAAGTGGAAAAAAGAGAATGGTATAGGAGTAGCGCGTATCCAGGAACGCGATGTAGCTATGTTAGCAGTAGCGCACTTCCTGGAACGCGCTACTGCTACTTCTGACTAAACTGCTCGATTCGTTCTTCCCAACGGTCACTTCCCCCAAATCCCAACTCCTCCGCTGTCGCTGCCGCCGTCGCCCGTCATCCGCCGCGCGCTCTCCCGTCGCTCTCCCGCCTCAACGCCGCCCCCGACCCCGGATTCGACGCCGCCCTCCGCCGCGCGCCCGAGCCCCGACCCCGACCTCGACGCCGCCTGCCCCTCCCTCGCCGCAGTCACCGTAAGGCTCTGCCTCTCCTCTCCCCTACCCTCCTCTCTCTCTCTCTGCTAGGGCAATTTATATGTGTGTTGATGCTGTGTTGATGTTCATATGAACCCTAGGTGTTCATATGAACCCTAGATTTGTTTAGGGCAGTAGGCATTTTTTAGCATTTAGGAAAAATGATTAGCAATTTTTTTAGGAAATTAGCTAGGGCAAATTTTTATGAAAATGCCTAAACAGTAATTTCATTTGCATATTGTTGTTATATGATATATGTCATTGATGTTCATTTGCATATTCCATTATTGAAGTGGTTCGATTGTGCCCAAGTGGCTTTGTTGTTTCCAGGAAATGAAGCCGAGTGGCCTATGTTTTGCCGGAATGTTGATTCATTTCCGTTCCGGCAAATTTCAGGTTCTCGATTTGTCCACTTTTTAGCAAAAGTCATGCCAAAATTTTCCGTGAATTTCGGCATGACTTGTGCTACAAACTAGGACATATCGAGTGCCCGGGATTTGCCGCACCAAGAAGGAGTCAACGTTCCTGCAAAGCATAGGCTTTTTTATGTCATTATTCATTTTATTAGGTATAGAATTAATTGACTAGATTTAATCGTAAGAACTAGTTGAATTATTAGAACTAGTTGAACATGTCACATTTGTTGTTATTTTTTAGTTAAAGCAATTTTTCACTGGAGCTATGATCCTGTGATGGTTCCTTCTCTTTGGGTGTCCACCGCCCGTGCCGATACCCGTCGTGTGCTAGGGTTTTAGTTGTATTAGTGATGTTATATGTATGATACTATTCGGGATGTATTAGTGATAATATTCGATGATGTACGGACGCATGAGATGATTTACTTTTGCTTATTGAACGCATGCTAATTTGAATACTTATTTATTTTACGATTTGGTTTTTCTTATCGAATGCTCATGTCAATATGAGTCCTATAAGATATTTTGAGTATCCTGGAGTTGTCTTCGATCGATTTTCAATTAATGTTTCAACTATGAACATAGGAAATGTGTGACAACGAAAAGGATTTCGGTATTTGCAAATACTGCAAAGACGAGCGCGACATGTGCGACGGAATCTTCCTAGATGATGATAGGCGCTTCAGCATCAAGCTGGACGTGAACTTCGAAGTGGATATAGTAAGTCACAACGACAAGTCTTTTTTCGTAATTAAGCATGACATCTGCTTCATTTGCTTCAACTTATAATTTAATTTTTTTATGTTAGGAGACAGGTTCATCTGCATGCTCCAACTTGATGAAGGAGGAGAGCTACACATGTTTTATGTTATTTTACCTGAGAGAGAGAACAGCAGGAGTGATTAGCTAGCTAGAAATGAGTTTGAAGATGATGATGTGCTACACTATGACTATGATGATTAAATAGCTAGTGTTGGTGGTAATGACTATGATGATTATTATTAGCTAGTGTTGGTGGTGATTAGATAGCTACCGCGTCTAGTGTTGGTGGTGATTAGCTAGCTAGAATGAGTTTGAAGATGATGATGTGCTACACTATGCTATGGTGATTAAATAAATACTGTTGGTGGTAATGACTATGATGATGATTAAATAGCCTGTGCTGGCGGATTAGATTCAAGTGGAGGCAACATGTGGTGCACATCGAAAGTACTACTAGTCCAAACTAGATCAAGTTTGGATTAGTAGTACTTTTGACATGCACCACATGTTCCCTCCACTTGAACCTAATCCACCTTCATTTGACACACTGTTATGGACATATTGATATAACAACCTCATAATTGGTATTGTACCAAAATTTGTATAACGGCGTATAAATACACTAAAAATTAAAAAATGAGAAAAAGAATACTAGTAGCGATGGAGAGTAAACACGCTACTACTAGCTATATTAGCAGTAGCGCTGGAGTGAACAAACACTGCTGCTATATGTCTTAGCAGCAGCGCGTGTAGCACGCGCTACTGCTAAGGAATAGCTGTAGCGCCTTATCAGTAGTGCGTCCACCCGCGCTACTGATAGGCAAAATACCTGCGCTACTGCTAGGGTTTTCCCTAGTAGTGCAGTGTTTATAGCAACCCCTCGGTATTTGATACTGGTTTAGTTGCTAAGAGTAGTAACTCGAAACGGGAGTTGCAAAATAAACAGAGACTAGTTAAGGATGAGGTGACGATGTGTATTGGAAATGATTCCAAGGTTGATAAGATCACCATCGCACACTCCTTTTTTACCTTCGGGATTAATGTTGAACCTAAAATAAATGTTATTTGGTGTTTGCGTTGAGCATGAATATGATTGGATCATGTTTATTGCAATACGGTTATTCATTTAAGTCAAAGAATAATTGTTGTTCTATTTACACAAATAAAGCCTTCTATGGTCATACACTCAATGTAAATGGTTTATTGAATCTCGATCGTACTGATACACATATTCATTATATTGAAGCCAAAAGATGAAAAGTTAATAATGATAGTGCAACTTATTTGTGGCACTGCCGTTTAGGTCATATTGGTGTAAAGAGCATGAAGAAACTCCATGCTGATGGGCTTTTGGAATCACTTGATTGTGAATCACTTGATGCTTGTGAACCATGCCTCATGGGTAAGATGACTAAGACTCTGTTCTCTGGAACAATGGAGTGAGCAACTGACTTGTTGGAAATAATACATACTGATGTATGCGGTCCGATGAGTATTGAGGCTCGCGGCGGGTATCATTATTTTCTAACCTTGACAGATGATTTGAGCAGATATGGGTATATCTACTTAATGAAACATAAGTCTGAAACATTTGAAAAGTTTAAAGAATTTCAGAGTGAAGTGGAAAATCATCGTAACAAGAAAGTAAAGTTTCTACGATCTGATCGCGGAGACGAATATTTGAGTTACGAGTTTGGTCTTCATTTGAAACAATGTGGAATAGTTTCGCAACTCACGCCACCTAGAACACCACATCATAATGGTGTGTCCGAACGTCATAACCGTACTTTATTAGATATGGTGCGATCTATGATGTCTCTTACCAATTTACCACTATTGTTTTGGGGTTATGCATTAGAGACAGCTGCATTCACGTTAAATAAGGCACCATCTAAAACCGTTGAGACGACACCGTATGAACTGTGGTTTAGCAAGAAACCTAAGCCGTCGTTTCTTAAAGTTTGGGTTGTGATGCTTATGTGAAAAAGTTTCAACCTGATAAGCTCAAATCCAAATCGTAGAAGTGTGTCTTCATAGGATACCCAAAAGAA